>NC_141232.1:2500-7500 GCF_054856515.1 Filicampus tigris
ACCCTAACCCTAACCCTAACCCTAACCCTAACCCTAACCCTAACCCTAACCCTAACCCTAACCCTAACCCTAACCCTAACCCTAACCCTAACCCTAACCCTAACCCTAACCCTAACCCTAACCCTAACCCTAACCCTAACCCTAACCCTAACCCTAACCCTAACCCTAACCCTAACCCTAACCCTAACCCTAACCCTAACCCTAACCCTAACCCTAACCCTAACCCTAACCCTAACCCTAACCCTAACCCTAACCCTAACCCTAACCCTAACCCTAACCCTAACCCTAACCCTAACCCTAACCCTAACCCTAACCCTAACCCTAACCCTAACCCTAACCCTAACCCTAACCCTAACCCTAACCCTAACCCTAACCCTAACCCTAACCCTAACCCTAACCCTAACCCTAACCCTAACCCTAACCCTAACCCTAACCCTAACCCTAACCCTAACCCTAACCCTAACCCTAACCCTAACCCTAACCCTAACCCTAACCCTAACCCTAACCCTAACCCTAACCCTAACCCTAACCCTAACCCTAACCCTAACCCTAACCCTAACCCTAACCCTAACCCTAACCCTAACCCTAACCCTAACCCTAACCCTAACCCTAACCCTAACCCTAACCCTAACCCTAACCCTAACCCTAACCCTAACCCTAACCCTAACCCTAACCCTAACCCTAACCCTAACCCTAACCCTAACCCTAACCCTAACCCTAACCCTAACCCTAACCCTAACCCTAACCCTAACCCTAACCCTAACCCTAACCCTAACCCTAACCCTAACCCTAACCCTAACCCTAACCCTAACCCTAACCCTAACCCTAACCCTAACCCTAACCCTAACCCTAACCCTAACCCTAACCCTAACCCTAACCCTAACCCTAACCCTAACCCTAACCCTAACCCTAACCCTAACCCTAACCCTAACCCTAACCCTAACCCTAACCCTAACCCTAACCCTAACCCTAACCCTAACCCTAACCCTAACCCTAACCCTAACCCTAACCCTAACCCTAACCCTAACCCTAACCCTAACCCTAACCCTAACCCTAACCCTAACCCTAACCCTAACCCTAACCCTAACCCTAACCCTAACCCTAACCCTAACCCTAACCCTAACCCTAACCCTAACCCTAACCCTAACCCTAACCCTAACCCTAACCCTAACCCTAACCCTAACCCTAACCCTAACCCTAACCCTAACCCTAACCCTAACCCTAACCCTAACCCTAACCCTAACCCTAACCCTAACCCTAACCCTAACCCTAACCCTAACCCTAACCCTAACCCTAACCCTAACCCTAACCCTAACCCTAACCCTAACCCTAACCCTAACCCTAACCCTAACCCTAACCCTAACCCTAACCCTAACCCTAACCCTAACCCTAACCCTAACCCTAACCCTAACCCTAACCCTAACCCTAACCCTAACCCTAACCCTAACCCTAACCCTAACCCTAACCCTAACCCTAACCCTAACCCTAACCCTAACCCTAACCCTAACCCTAACCCTAACCCTAACCCTAACCCTAACCCTAACCCTAACCCTAACCCTAACCCTAACCCTAACCCTAACCCTAACCCTAACCCTAACCCTAACCCTAACCCTAACCCTAACCCTAACCCTAACCCTAACCCTAACCCTAACCCTAACCCTAACCCTAACCCTAACCCTAACCCTAACCCTAACCCTAACCCTAACCCTAACCCTAACCCTAACCCTAACCCTAACCCTAACCCTAACCCTAACCCTAACCCTAACCCTAACCCTAACCCTAACCCTAACCCTAACCCTAACCCTAACCCTAACCCTAACCCTAACCCTAACCCTAACCCTAACCCTAACCCTAACCCTAACCCTAACCCTAACCCTAACCCTAACCCTAACCCTAACCCTAACCCTAACCCTAACCCTAACCCTAACCCTAACCCTAACCCTAACCCTAACCCTAACCCTAACCCTAACCCTAACCCTAACCCTAACCCTAACCCTAACCCTAACCCTAACCCTAACCCTAACCCTAACCCTAACCCTAACCCTAACCCTAACCCTAACCCTAACCCTAACCCTAACCCTAACCCTAACCCTAACCCTAACCCTAACCCTAACCCTAACCCTAACCCTAACCCTAACCCTAACCCTAACCCTAACCCTAACCCTAACCCTAACCCTAACCCTAACCCTAACCCTAACCCTAACCCTAACCCTAACCCTAACCCTAACCCTAACCCTAACCCTAACCCTAACCCTAACCCTAACCCTAACCCTAACCCTAACCCTAACCCTAACCCTAACCCTAACCCTAACCCTAACCCTAACCCTAACCCTAACCCTAACCCTAACCCTAACCCTAACCCTAACCCTAACCCTAACCCTAACCCTAACCCTAACCCTAACCCTAACCCTAACCCTAACCCTAACCCTAACCCTAACCCTAACCCTAACCCTAACCCTAACCCTAACCCTAACCCTAACCCTAACCCTAACCCTAACCCTAACCCTAACCCTAACCCTAACCCTAACCCTAACCCTAACCCTAACCCTAACCCTAACCCTAACCCTAACCCTAACCCTAACCCTAACCCTAACCCTAACCCTAACCCTAACCCTAACCCTAACCCTAACCCTAACCCTAACCCTAACCCTAACCCTAACCCTAACCCTAACCCTAACCCTAACCCTAACCCTAACCCTAACCCTAACCCTAACCCTAACCCTAACCCTAACCCTAACCCTAACCCTAACCCTAACCCTAACCCTAACCCTAACCCTAACCCTAACCCTAACCCTAACCCTAACCCTAACCCTAACCCTAACCCTAACCCTAACCCTAACCCTAACCCTAACCCTAACCCTAACCCTAACCCTAACCCTAACCCTAACCCTAACCCTAACCCTAACCCTAACCCTAACCCTAACCCTAACCCTAACCCTAACCCTAACCCTAACCCTAACCCTAACCCTAACCCTAACCCTAACCCTAACCCTAACCCTAACCCTAACCCTAACCCTAACCCTAACCCTAACCCTAACCCTAACCCTAACCCTAACCCTAACCCTAACCCTAACCCTAACCCTAACCCTAACCCTAACCCTAACCCTAACCCTAACCCTAACCCTAACCCTAACCCTAACCCTAACCCTAACCCTAACCCTAACCCTAACCCTAACCCTAACCCTAACCCTAACCCTAACCCTAACCCTAACCCTAACCCTAACCCTAACCCTAACCCTAACCCTAACCCTAACCCTAACCCTAACCCTAACCCTAACCCTAACCCTAACCCTAACCCTAACCCTAACCCTAACCCTAACCCTAACCCTAACCCTAACCCTAACCCTAACCCTAACCCTAACCCTAACCCTAACCCTAACCCTAACCCTAACCCTAACCCTAACCCTAACCCTAACCCTAACCCTAACCCTAACCCTAACCCTAACCCTAACCCTAACCCTAACCCTAACCCTAACCCTAACCCTAACCCTAACCCTAACCCTAACCCTAACCCTAACCCTAACCCTAACCCTAACCCTAACCCTAACCCTAACCCTAACCCTAACCCTAACCCTAACCCTAACCCTAACCCTAACCCTAACCCTAACCCTAACCCTAACCCTAACCCTAACCCTAACCCTAACCCTAACCCTAACCCTAACCCTAACCCTAACCCTAACCCTAACCCTAACCCTAACCCTAACCCTAACCCTAACCCTAACCCTAACCCTAACCCTAACCCTAACCCTAACCCTAACCCTAACCCTAACCCTAACCCTAACCCTAACCCTAACCCTAACCCTAACCCTAACCCTAACCCTAACCCTAACCCTAACCCTAACCCTAACCCTAACCCTAACCCTAACCCTAACCCTAACCCTAACCCTAACCCTAACCCTAACCCTAACCCTAACCCTAACCCTAACCCTAACCCTAACCCTAACCCTAACCCTAACCCTAACCCTAACCCTAACCCTAACCCTAACCCTAACCCTAACCCTAACCCTAACCCTAACCCTAACCCTAACCCTAACCCTAACCCTAACCCTAACCCTAACCCTAACCCTAACCCTAACCCTAACCCTAACCCTAACCCTAACCCTAACCCTAACCCTAACCCTAACCCTAACCCTAACCCTAACCCTAACCCTAACCCTAACCCTAACCCTAACCCTAACCCTAACCCTAACCCTAACCCTAACCCTAACCCTAACCCTAACCCTAACCCTAACCCTAACCCTAACCCTAACCCTAACCCTAACCCTAACCCTACCACCCTAACCCTAACCCTAACCCTAACCCCAACCCACAACCCCTAACCCTAACCCCTAACCCTAACCCCTACACCCTAACCCCTAACCCCAACCCAACCCTAACCCTAACCCTAACCCAACACCCCTAACCCTAACCCCAACCCTAACCCCAACCCCTAACCCCTCAACCCTAACCCTAACCCTACCCAAACCCTAACCCTAACCCTAACCCTAACCCTAACCCTAACCCTAACCCTAACCCTAACCCTAACCCTAACCCTAACCCTAACCCTAACCCTAACCCTAACCCTAACCCTAACCCTAACCCTAACCCTAACCCTAACCCTAACCCTAACCCTAACCCTAACCCTAACCCTAACCCTAACCCTAACCCTAACCCTAACCCTAACCCTAACCCTAACCCTAACCCTAACCCTAACCCTAACCCTAACCCTAACCCTAACCCTAACCCTAACCCTAACCCTAACCCTAACCCTAACCCTAACCCTAACCCTAACCCTAACCCTAACCCTAACCCTAACCCTAACCCTAACCCTAACCCTAACCCTAACCCTAACCCTAACCCTAACCCTAACCCTAACCCTAACCCTAACCCTAACCCTAACCCTAACCCTAACCCTAACCCTAACCCTAACCCTAACCCTAACCCTAACCCTAACCCTAACCCTAACCCTAACCCTAACCCTAACCCTAACCCTAACCCTAACCCTAACCCTAACCCTAACC
>NC_141232.1:17500-20000 GCF_054856515.1 Filicampus tigris
CGGAGTTGCTAGCTATGGGTTGGTCACAGTCTACGCCCTCCGCATCCACAGCGGTTGTGATCACGCCAGAACTGGCTCCATGCAAAGTGCGGAAACACATTCATAGCAGACAAAAGATGTCTGAATGGACCTTGACAACCCTGAAAGAAAACATAATTTTAGGTGACTCCAATTTGGCAAGAATCCCACCTTACCATAATCAAAATGTCCAAATAGAGAGCTATCCCGGGGCGAATTTCCGTCACGCGGCAGCAATCCTCTCTAAAACTAAACATTTGACGTTGGTTAAGAATGTGGTACTGGCCTTTGGGATCAATTGTAGAGGACAAAAAATCAGAGAGACCACAATGAAACAAGTCCAAGCAGCACTCCGTATAGCAAAAAAACAATTTCCCTCGGCCAAAATTTGGATCCCGCAACTGAACTTTTCTCGTCAATTACCGATGAAGGAACAGGTATCCCTGCGGCAGCTCAACACATACATTACGGCCAACACAAGACACATCTTGGCTATCCACGGATCGAATTTCACCACGGAGGCGGACAATGTCCATTGGTCTAAACCAACGGCTGCCGCCATCCTTAACCACTGGCTGACTCATTTAAACTTGTAAATTCCCTTACTCCCATAACAGAAGGGCCTGAGTTTGCGAGGTCTCCAGTGTTCAAGAATGTCGTGGTTTTAGCTAAGAATGTTAAACTGTCCACAGACCAATTGAGTCTCCTTAATAGAGGACTCAACTTTATACCCACAATAAACTTATTGACTAATCAGAAAATGCAAACGGAATTTGATATACAAAATTATCACCGTAGACTAATGCTGGCCTCCCACTTTAAATCCACAGGACGGGAGAAAGCTTTACCCTTCAGACCTCCCTCTGTATGGACACCGACAATTAGTTCATTACCAGAATCAATCAAATCATTAATTGAACAGGATAAGAAAAGTTTTCATAAACATTTTAGACCAAAACAAGAAAAACCAAATTTAACACAGCAGGAAGTCACAGCACTTCGGGAGCTGATTCATAATACGCAGATTGTTATAAAACCAGCGGATAAGGGCAGTGCCGTGGTGGTTCTTAGTCGAGAACAATACACAACAGAGGCTTATACACAACTCAACAATACGGCGTATTATCACAAACTTGATGCACCGATTTTTCCACAAACCATACAAGTGGTAAACAATATCTTAGATACTCTGTATGAGAAAAAATTCATCAATGGGCATCAAAGGAGGTATTTGAAAGGAGACACTGAACCACGAGCCCGTAGATTCTATATACTCCCTAAAATCCACAAGAGCCCAGAATCCTGGACGGTTCCTTTCGAAGTTCCCCCTGGCAGGCCGATCGTCTCGGACTGTAGTAGCGAAACATACCGAACAGCCGAATTTTTGGACCATTATTTGAATCCACTTTCCACCAAACATGATTCCTACATAAAAGATACTTGTCATTTCATTGAGAAAATTAGAGAATTTGAGATTCCAATGGAGTCCATTCTGTTCACAATTGATATAAATAATTTATATACAAATATAGATACCCCGTCAGGACTGACAGCAGTTAAAAAGATCTTTGATAGATACCCAGATTCCAAGCGACCGGATAAAGAACTGTTAAAACTATTGGAAATTAACTTAACAAGAAATGATTTCGAATTTGAAGAGAACTTCTATTTACAAGTAAAGGGCACGGCTATGGGTAAAAAATTTGCGCCGGCCTATGCCAATATCTTTATGGCTGACTGGGAAGAAGGGGTCCTTCCCAAATGCCCACAAAAACCACTTTATTTTCTCAGATATCTAGACGATATCTGGGGGATATGGACTGGATCACAGAAGGATCTGGAGGGGTTCTTCAAAATCCTCGATACACATGACCCTTCCATCAGAATAAAGACAACGGTGAACAAACAAAGTGTTGACTTTTTGGACACAACAACATTCAAAGGGCCAAATTTCAAGGAAGACAAGATATTGGATGTCAAAGTTTATTTTAAGAACACGGATACACACGCACTTTTACATAGAGACAGCTTTCATCCTAAACACACATTCACGGGAATAATTAAATCACAACTCTTGCGTTTCAAGCGCATTTGTACGAGAGAGCAGGATTTCTGGGAAGCGGTGAGGATCCTCTTCAAGGCCCTTCGCGGTCGAGGATATGGCCGTACTTTCCTAAGAGCCTGCTTGAAAGGTTTTCAAATCCCCAAGGTCCCATTTGACAAAAGGGTGATTCCATTAATAACCACATTTTCCTCCAATAATTCGGCTCTAAACTTTCATCTAAAGACTAATTTTAAACAAATTGTGCTAAACACCAACCTTGGTAACACTCATCAATTGATTTCAGCCTACAGGAAAAACAAAAACCTGCAGGACATATTGGTTACGGCGAGACTAAAACCCTTACGGCAAAAGAAACCAAAACGGAGACAACCATCCTACTTTTCTAGATTAAAATTTGTACGTAATCAAACTAATAAA
>NC_141232.1:22500-25000 GCF_054856515.1 Filicampus tigris
ACACACACATTAGTTTGGTTTTGTTCAGTCTGAACGGAGACAAGGAAGAGACAACATCAGCAGTTAATACAGTGTGCTAAAAACCTGATGAAGGCTCCTAGATGAGCCGAAACGTTGTTGAGGCACACATATTCATTCGATTTTACTCTTAAAAACAATAACTTGGTTTTGGAATTAAGAACATTTTATGTTTACTTTTACTTTTACAATTTTTTTTGGGACATTTTGTTTATTACTTAAATAACAAAGGCGACCCCTAATTGGATAAATAAAAGTAAAAATAACATATTTGATTATTAAATAGCATTTTTATTCATACTTAAATAACAAAGGCGACTCCTATTTGGATATATATATAAAATACAGTAAAATCAAAAAATAGTATAGAATGGATGGGGGCTGGACGGAGGTCCGCTATGGGCGGCGTCGCCAGCCCGTACGCCGTGAGGGGGACTTTGACGATTGGGGTGGCCAAGGGAGGAAGGACCGTGCACCATCCTCCCGCTCCAGGAGGGGGAACTCTTTCCCCTATCCTGTGAGGGGGAGGGCTCAGACCCTTCCTCCTAACCTGCCAGTGCCTCCTCCCAGGTCCACTCGGTATGCCGGTCCCACGTACCGCACTTATGCAGCGGCGGTTCGCCAAAATCTTGGGGGATCGACCCGACATGGGCCTTCCCCACGGGCACAAGAATCTGATGTGCTACGTCAAGCGGCGGATCCCCAATTTGGGAGACTGGTACGAAAATTGTTTGCAGTTATCAAGGTGGTCCACCATCTACGCAATGTGGACCAGAAGGAGGGCAATCAGCAACCAAGAATGATTGCGAAGATGGTGGAAATGTTGGCATCAACAATTAAACCAGCTTTCCCAAAGCAACATTCGTTGGACTTTGTAGTGGGGAATGCAAAGAACTGGGGCTACACCACCTGCCTGATATTGATGGAACATTACCAGGATTGTTTGGAAGAATTTCTGGGGGAGCTACCAGACCTGCTCATCCCGGAGTGGAGGGCGGCCTATGGGGTGGCTGTCAGATGGGCTAAGAAGAAGTTGCCCCGTATCACAAGAGAGGTACTGCGTAAAGCGGAAGCTTTGGTGGTTGCCAGACTGGACAGTAATGATCCAGACACCGAGCAGATCCCACGGAACTCCACACCGGTTACTGGAACCCGTTCACCAGCCCGGGTACCTAACCCTGTTCAGTTGGAGGTGGCTCAGAATCATGGGGAATTCCAAATTGGACCCCCTCGAGAACGCAGAGAAGCCAGGGGGAGACTCACAGAAGCTTTGGAGGTTGCCAAACTAGACAGAAACCATCCAGACACTGAGCAGATCCCACGGCACTCCACGCCGGTTTCTGTCACCCATTCACCAACCCGGGCACCTAACCCTGTTCAGTTGGAGGAGGAGGTCCAAATTGGACCCCCTCGAGAACGCAGAGAAGCCAGGGGGAGACTCCCTTGGGAACCTATGGAGATTCAGGAGGCCCCAATCATGGGACCAACTCTGACAATGGCACCTCTAATTGAGGAGTATGTAGAGGCTCCTAGGACCTCCAGGACAAATAGAGGGGTGGTTTTGACTGAGAGGAATGTGGAGGATGAACTGTGGTTGAGTCCTCAAATCGAGAACCTCGAAGAGATGTTGGTGCTGGAAACTCCAGCCCGACCACCCACAGTCCGACACTTGCAACACTTATTAGAGGAAGTTTCCGAGTCCGAGGATGGTGGTGGTACTCTCATTACCTTGGAACCAGATCAGGTAGTGGTCCACAGATCGGGAGAGCGGACAGACGATCCCTCCCTGACCCCAAGTGATAGAGTCACTAGTCAGGCGCCCCAGCAATTTAGGGTGAACTGCCACCAAAACACCCAAAGGAAACTTACTGACTGGGATCTGGAGGTGACAAAAAAGTGGCTCATCATTGGGGACTCAAATTTGGCCCGAATTCCGGCTTTCTTTAATGCCGATTTGCAGGTGGAATGCTATCCGGGGAGCCACTTCCGTCATGGACAGGGGCTCTTGGAGAAAACCAGGGTACCAGACGATTTGGTGGTTGAAAAAATTGTGTTGGCGTTTGGAATAAACAGCAGAGCCAACAAATGTAAGGAGACCACTGTCAAAAATCTCCAGGGAATTACCCGATCCACAAGACGGAAGTTCCCTTATGCGGAAGTTTGGATCCCCCTGGTCAATTTTTCGGAGGCTCTTCCGACAGATGAGCAGGACAACCTTCGCGATTTGAATAACCACATCCAGAGGAACATGGGATACATTCCCCTACTACCGGCAGCCCGATTTCAAGTGGAGGCTGACGATGTACACTGGACTAGGGAGACGGCGGAAGCGATGTTTGCTCATTGGATTGAGTTTTTAAACTTGACCGCCCTATAAGTCTCGATAATGAAGGGGCTACAGAAACACGATCCGTGGTGGCACATGATGTGGTGGTTTTGGCAAAGAATTTCACATTGTCTAGACCGCAATTGAATGTACTTC
>NC_141232.1:30000-125000 GCF_054856515.1 Filicampus tigris
TTGACCTACCTGGGGTAATTCGCCCGCGCTGAACACGCTGGTCAAGTCCGCATCTCTCTACGACCGTCCGCTCCGGAGATATTGCCGTTTTTCCGGTATAACTCCGGAACCGGAAGTGACGCGGCCACCGAAATGGAAGCACAGCAGCGCACTGGGGAAGTCCACAGGTGGACCGAGTTTCAAGTCTCTAGCTCGTACCATCGAGGAGTAAATGGGGTTCATTAGGATTAGCCAGTGGCTGATCGTGGTTATCATGCCTATACCTGTCCCCTAACCCTAACCCTAACCCTAACCCTAACCCTAACCCAATCTGATGCGGATAACTCCGGAACCACGGGCCCTAGGACGATGGGACTTTGACCTACCTGGGGTAATTCGCCCGCGCTGAACACGCTGGTCAAGTCCGCATCTCTCTACGACCGTCCGCTCCGGAGATATTGCCGTTTTTCCGGTATAACTCCGGAACCGGAAGTGACGCGGCCACCGAAATGGAAGCACAGCAGCGCACTGGGGAAGTCCACAGGTGGACCGAGTTTCAAGTCTCTAGCTCGTACCATCGAGGAGTAAATGGGGTTCATTAGGATTAGCCAGTGGCTGATCGTGGTTATCATGCCTATACCTAACCCTAACCCTAACCCTAACCCTAACCCTAACCCTAACCCTAACCCTAACCCAATCTGATGCGGATAACTCCGGAACCACGGGCCCTAGGACGATGGGACTTTGACCTACCTGGGGTAATTCGCCCGCGCTGAACACGCTGGTCAAGTCCGCATCTCTCTACGACCGTCCGCTCCGGAGATATTGCCGTTTTTCCGGTATAACTCCGGAACCGGAAGTGACGCGGCCACCGAAATGGAAGCACAGCAGCGCACTGGGGAAGTCCACAGGTGGACCGAGTTTCAAGTCTCTAGCTCGTACCATCGAGGAGTAAATGGGGTTCATTAGGATTAGCCAGTGGCTGATCGTGGTTATCATGCCTATACCTGTCCCCTAACCCTAACCCTAACCCTAACCCTAACCCTAACCCAATCTGATGCGGATAACTCCGGAACCACGGGCCCTAGGACGATGGGACTTTGACCTACCTGGGGTAATTCGCCCGCGCTGAACACGCTGGTCAAGTCCGCATCTCTCTACGACCGTCCGCTCCGGAGATATTGCCGTTTTTCCGGTATAACTCCGGAACCGGAAGTGACGCGGCCACCGAAATGGAAGCACAGCAGCGCACTGGGGAAGTCCACAGGTGGACCGAGTTTCAAGTCTCTAGCTCGTACCATCGAGGAGTAAATGGGGTTCATTAGGATTAGCCAGTGGCTGATCGTGGTTATCATGCCTAACCCTAACCCTAACCCTAACCCTAACCCTAACCCTAACCCTAACCCTAACCCTAACCCTAACCCAATCTGATGCGGATAACTCCGGAACCACGGGCCCTAGGACGATGGGACTTTGACCTACCTGGGGTAATTCGCCCGCGCTGAACACGCTGGTCAAGTCCGCATCTCTCTACGACCGTCCGCTCCGGAGATATTGCCGTTTTTCCGGTATAACTCCGGAACCGGAAGTGACGCGGCCACCGAAATGGAAGCACAGCAGCGCACTGGGGAAGTCCACAGGTGGACCGAGTTTCAAGTCTCTAGCTCGTACCATCGAGGAGTAAATGGGGTTCATTAGGATTAGCCAGTGGCTGATCGTGGTTATCATGCCTATACCTGTCCCCTAACCCTAACCCTAACCCTAACCCTAACCCTAACCCAATCTGATGCGGATAACTCCGGAACCACGGGCCCTAGGACGATGGGACTTTGACCTACCTGGGGTAATTCGCCCGCGCTGAACACGCTGGTCAAGTCCGCATCTCTCTACGACCGTCCGCTCCGGAGATATTGCCGTTTTTCCGGTATAACTCCGGAACCGGAAGTGACGCGGCCACCGAAATGGAAGCACAGCAGCGCACTGGGGAAGTCCACAGGTGGACCGAGTTTCAAGTCTCTAGCTCGTACCATCGAGGAGTAAATGGGGTTCATTAGGATTAGCCAGTGGCTGATCGTGGTTATCATGCCTATACCTAACCCTAACCCTAACCCTAACCCTAACCCTAACCCTAACCCTAACCCTAACCCTAACCCAATCTGATGCGGATAACTCCGGAACCACGGGCCCTAGGACGATGGGACTTTGACCTACCTGGGGTAATTCGCCCGCGCTGAACACGCTGGTCAAGTCCGCATCTCTCTACGACCGTCCGCTCCGGAGATATTGCCGTTTTTCCGGTATAACTCCGGAACCGGAAGTGACGCGGCCACCGAAATGGAAGCACAGCAGCGCACTGGGGAAGTCCACAGGTGGACCGAGTTTCAAGTCTCTAGCTCGTACCATCGAGGAGTAAATGGGGTTCATTAGGATTAGCCAGTGGCTGATCGTGGTTATCATGCCTATACCTGTCCCCTAACCCTAACCCTAACCCTAACCCTAACCCTAACCCAATCTGATGCGGATAACTCCGGAACCACGGGCCCTAGGACGATGGGACTTTGACCTACCTGGGGTAATTCGCCCGCGCTGAACACGCTGGTCAAGTCCGCATCTCTCTACGACCGTCCGCTCCGGAGATATTGCCGTTTTTCCGGTATAACTCCGGAACCGGAAGTGACGCGGCCACCGAAATGGAAGCACAGCAGCGCACTGGGGAAGTCCACAGGTGGACCGAGTTTCAAGTCTCTAGCTCGTACCATCGAGGAGTAAATGGGGTTCATTAGGATTAGCCAGTGGCTGATCGTGGTTATCATGCCTATACCTGTCCCCTAACCCTAACCCTAACCCTAACCCTAACCCTAACCCAATCTGATGCGGATAACTCCGGAACCACGGGCCCTAGGACGATGGGACTTTGACCTACCTGGGGTAATTCGCCCGCGCTGAACACGCTGGTCAAGTCCGCATCTCTCTACGACCGTCCGCTCCGGAGATATTGCCGTTTTTCCGGTATAACTCCGGAACCGGAAGTGACGCGGCCACCGAAATGGAAGCACAGCAGCGCACTGGGGAAGTCCACAGGTGGACCGAGTTTCAAGTCTCTAGCTCGTACCATCGAGGAGTAAATGGGGTTCATTAGGATTAGCCAGTGGCTGATCGTGGTTATCATGCCTATACCTGTCCCCTAACCCTAACCCTAACCCTAACCCTAACCCTAACCCAATCTGATGCGGATAACTCCGGAACCACGGGCCCTAGGACGATGGGACTTTGACCTACCTGGGGTAATTCGCCCGCGCTGAACACGCTGGTCAAGTCCGCATCTCTCTACGACCGTCCGCTCCGGAGATATTGCCGTTTTTCCGGTATAACTCCGGAACCGGAAGTGACGCGGCCACCGAAATGGAAGCACAGCAGCGCACTGGGGAAGTCCACAGGTGGACCGAGTTTCAAGTCTCTAGCTCGTACCATCGAGGAGTAAATGGGGTTCATTAGGATTAGCCAGTGGCTGATCGTGGTTATCATGCCTATACCTAACCCTAACCCTAACCCTAACCCTAACCCTAACCCTAACCCTAACCCTAACCCTAACCCAATCTGATGCGGATAACTCCGGAACCACGGGCCCTAGGACGATGGGACTTTGACCTACCTGGGGTAATTCGCCCGCGCTGAACACGCTGGTCAAGTCCGCATCTCTCTACGACCGTCCGCTCCGGAGATATTGCCGTTTTTCCGGTATAACTCCGGAACCGGAAGTGACGCGGCCACCGAAATGGAAGCACAGCAGCGCACTGGGGAAGTCCACAGGTGGACCGAGTTTCAAGTCTCTAGCTCGTACCATCGAGGAGTAAATGGGGTTCATTAGGATTAGCCAGTGGCTGATCGTGGTTATCATGCCTATACCTAACCCTAACCCTAACCCTAACCCTAACCCTAACCCTAACCCTAACCCTAACCCTAACCCAATCTGATGCGGATAACTCCGGAACCACGGGCCCTAGGACGATGGGACTTTGACCTACCTGGGGTAATTCGCCCGCGCTGAACACGCTGGTCAAGTCCGCATCTCTCTACGACCGTCCGCTCCGGAGATATTGCCGTTTTTCCGGTATAACTCCGGAACCGGAAGTGACGCGGCCACCGAAATGGAAGCACAGCAGCGCACTGGGGAAGTCCACAGGTGGACCGAGTTTCAAGTCTCTAGCTCGTACCATCGAGGAGTAAATGGGGTTCATTAGGATTAGCCAGTGGCTGATCGTGGTTATCATGCCTATACCTAACCCTAACCCTAACCCTAACCCTAACCCTAACCCTAACCCTAACCCTAACCCTAACCCAATCTGATGCGGATAACTCCGGAACCACGGGCCCTAGGACGATGGGACTTTGACCTACCTGGGGTAATTCGCCCGCGCTGAACACGCTGGTCAAGTCCGCATCTCTCTACGACCGTCCGCTCCGGAGATATTGCCGTTTTTCCGGTATAACTCCGGAACCGGAAGTGACGCGGCCACCGAAATGGAAGCACAGCAGCGCACTGGGGAAGTCCACAGGTGGACCGAGTTTCAAGTCTCTAGCTCGTACCATCGAGGAGTAAATGGGGTTCATTAGGATTAGCCAGTGGCTGATCGTGGTTATCATGCCTATACCTGTCCCCTAACCCTAACCCTAACCCTAACCCTAACCCTAACCCAATCTGATGCGGATAACTCCGGAACCACGGGCCCTAGGACGATGGGACTTTGACCTACCTGGGGTAATTCGCCCGCGCTGAACACGCTGGTCAAGTCCGCATCTCTCTACGACCGTCCGCTCCGGAGATATTGCCGTTTTTCCGGTATAACTCCGGAACCGGAAGTGACGCGGCCACCGAAATGGAAGCACAGCAGCGCACTGGGGAAGTCCACAGGTGGACCGAGTTTCAAGTCTCTAGCTCGTACCATCGAGGAGTAAATGGGGTTCATTAGGATTAGCCAGTGGCTGATCGTGGTTATCATGCCTATACCTGTCCCCTAACCCTAACCCTAACCCTAACCCTAACCCTAACCCAATCTGATGCGGATAACTCCGGAACCACGGGCCCTAGGACGATGGGACTTTGACCTACCTGGGGTAATTCGCCCGCGCTGAACACGCTGGTCAAGTCCGCATCTCTCTACGACCGTCCGCTCCGGAGATATTGCCGTTTTTCCGGTATAACTCCGGAACCGGAAGTGACGCGGCCACCGAAATGGAAGCACAGCAGCGCACTGGGGAAGTCCACAGGTGGACCGAGTTTCAAGTCTCTAGCTCGTACCATCGAGGAGTAAATGGGGTTCATTAGGATTAGCCAGTGGCTGATCGTGGTTATCATGCCTATACCTGTCCCCTAACCCTAACCCTAACCCTAACCCTAACCCTAACCCAATCTGATGCGGATAACTCCGGAACCACGGGCCCTAGGACGATGGGACTTTGACCTACCTGGGGTAATTCGCCCGCGCTGAACACGCTGGTCAAGTCCGCATCTCTCTACGACCGTCCGCTCCGGAGATATTGCCGTTTTTCCGGTATAACTCCGGAACCGGAAGTGACGCGGCCACCGAAATGGAAGCACAGCAGCGCACTGGGGAAGTCCACAGGTGGACCGAGTTTCAAGTCTCTAGCTCGTACCATCGAGGAGTAAATGGGGTTCATTAGGATTAGCCAGTGGCTGATCGTGGTTATCATGCCTATACCTAACCCTAACCCTAACCCTAACCCTAACCCTAACCCTAACCCTAACCCTAACCCTAACCCAATCTGATGCGGATAACTCCGGAACCACGGGCCCTAGGACGATGGGACTTTGACCTACCTGGGGTAATTCGCCCGCGCTGAACACGCTGGTCAAGTCCGCATCTCTCTACGACCGTCCGCTCCGGAGATATTGCCGTTTTTCCGGTATAACTCCGGAACCGGAAGTGACGCGGCCACCGAAATGGAAGCACAGCAGCGCACTGGGGAAGTCCACAGGTGGACCGAGTTTCAAGTCTCTAGCTCGTACCATCGAGGAGTAAATGGGGTTCATTAGGATTAGCCAGTGGCTGATCGTGGTTATCATGCCTATACCTAACCCTAACCCTAACCCTAACCCTAACCCTAACCCTAACCCTAACCCTAACCCTAACCCAATCTGATGCGGATAACTCCGGAACCACGGGCCCTAGGACGATGGGACTTTGACCTACCTGGGGTAATTCGCCCGCGCTGAACACGCTGGTCAAGTCCGCATCTCTCTACGACCGTCCGCTCCGGAGATATTGCCGTTTTTCCGGTATAACTCCGGAACCGGAAGTGACGCGGCCACCGAAATGGAAGCACAGCAGCGCACTGGGGAAGTCCACAGGTGGACCGAGTTTCAAGTCTCTAGCTCGTACCATCGAGGAGTAAATGGGGTTCATTAGGATTAGCCAGTGGCTGATCGTGGTTATCATGCCTATACCTGTCCCCTAACCCTAACCCTAACCCTAACCCTAACCCTAACCCAATCTGATGCGGATAACTCCGGAACCACGGGCCCTAGGACGATGGGACTTTGACCTACCTGGGGTAATTCGCCCGCGCTGAACACGCTGGTCAAGTCCGCATCTCTCTACGACCGTCCGCTCCGGAGATATTGCCGTTTTTCCGGTATAACTCCGGAACCGGAAGTGACGCGGCCACCGAAATGGAAGCACAGCAGCGCACTGGGGAAGTCCACAGGTGGACCGAGTTTCAAGTCTCTAGCTCGTACCATCGAGGAGTAAATGGGGTTCATTAGGATTAGCCAGTGGCTGATCGTGGTTATCATGCCTATACCTAACCCTAACCCTAACCCTAACCCTAACCCTAACCCTAACCCTAACCCTAACCCAATCTGATGCGGATAACTCCGGAACCACGGGCCCTAGGACGATGGGACTTTGACCTACCTGGGGTAATTCGCCCGCGCTGAACACGCTGGTCAAGTCCGCATCTCTCTACGACCGTCCGCTCCGGAGATATTGCCGTTTTTCCGGTATAACTCCGGAACCGGAAGTGACGCGGCCACCGAAATGGAAGCACAGCAGCGCACTGGGGAAGTCCACAGGTGGACCGAGTTTCAAGTCTCTAGCTCGTACCATCGAGGAGTAAATGGGGTTCATTAGGATTAGCCAGTGGCTGATCGTGGTTATCATGCCTATACCTGTCCCCTAACCCTAACCCTAACCCTAACCCTAACCCTAACCCAATCTGATGCGGATAACTCCGGAACCACGGGCCCTAGGACGATGGGACTTTGACCTACCTGGGGTAATTCGCCCGCGCTGAACACGCTGGTCAAGTCCGCATCTCTCTACGACCGTCCGCTCCGGAGATATTGCCGTTTTTCCGGTATAACTCCGGAACCGGAAGTGACGCGGCCACCGAAATGGAAGCACAGCAGCGCACTGGGGAAGTCCACAGGTGGACCGAGTTTCAAGTCTCTAGCTCGTACCATCGAGGAGTAAATGGGGTTCATTAGGATTAGCCAGTGGCTGATCGTGGTTATCATGCCTAACCCTAACCCTAACCCTAACCCTAACCCTAACCCTAACCCTAACCCTAACCCAATCTGATGCGGATAACTCCGGAACCACGGGCCCTAGGACGATGGGACTTTGACCTACCTGGGGTAATTCGCCCGCGCTGAACACGCTGGTCAAGTCCGCATCTCTCTACGACCGTCCGCTCCGGAGATATTGCCGTTTTTCCGGTATAACTCCGGAACCGGAAGTGACGCGGCCACCGAAATGGAAGCACAGCAGCGCACTGGGGAAGTCCACAGGTGGACCGAGTTTCAAGTCTCTAGCTCGTACCATCGAGGAGTAAATGGGGTTCATTAGGATTAGCCAGTGGCTGATCGTGGTTATCATGCCTATACCTGTCCCCTAACCCTAACCCTAACCCTAACCCTAACCCTAACCCAATCTGATGCGGATAACTCCGGAACCACGGGCCCTAGGACGATGGGACTTTGACCTACCTGGGGTAATTCGCCCGCGCTGAACACGCTGGTCAAGTCCGCATCTCTCTACGACCGTCCGCTCCGGAGATATTGCCGTTTTTCCGGTATAACTCCGGAACCGGAAGTGACGCGGCCACCGAAATGGAAGCACAGCAGCGCACTGGGGAAGTCCACAGGTGGACCGAGTTTCAAGTCTCTAGCTCGTACCATCGAGGAGTAAATGGGGTTCATTAGGATTAGCCAGTGGCTGATCGTGGTTATCATGCCTATACCTAACCCTAACCCTAACCCTAACCCTAACCCTAACCCTAACCCTAACCCTAACCCTAACCCTAACCCAATCTGATGCGGATAACTCCGGAACCACGGGCCCTAGGACGATGGGACTTTGACCTACCTGGGGTAATTCGCCCGCGCTGAACACGCTGGTCAAGTCCGCATCTCTCTACGACCGTCCGCTCCGGAGATATTGCCGTTTTTCCGGTATAACTCCGGAACCGGAAGTGACGCGGCCACCGAAATGGAAGCACAGCAGCGCACTGGGGAAGTCCACAGGTGGACCGAGTTTCAAGTCTCTAGCTCGTACCATCGAGGAGTAAATGGGGTTCATTAGGATTAGCCAGTGGCTGATCGTGGTTATCATGCCTATACCTGTCCCCTAACCCTAACCCTAACCCTAACCCTAACCCTAACCCAATCTGATGCGGATAACTCCGGAACCACGGGCCCTAGGACGATGGGACTTTGACCTACCTGGGGTAATTCGCCCGCGCTGAACACGCTGGTCAAGTCCGCATCTCTCTACGACCGTCCGCTCCGGAGATATTGCCGTTTTTCCGGTATAACTCCGGAACCGGAAGTGACGCGGCCACCGAAATGGAAGCACAGCAGCGCACTGGGGAAGTCCACAGGTGGACCGAGTTTCAAGTCTCTAGCTCGTACCATCGAGGAGTAAATGGGGTTCATTAGGATTAGCCAGTGGCTGATCGTGGTTATCATGCCTATACCTAACCCTAACCCTAACCCTAACCCTAACCCTAACCCTAACCCTAACCCTAACCCAATCTGATGCGGATAACTCCGGAACCACGGGCCCTAGGACGATGGGACTTTGACCTACCTGGGGTAATTCGCCCGCGCTGAACACGCTGGTCAAGTCCGCATCTCTCTACGACCGTCCGCTCCGGAGATATTGCCGTTTTTCCGGTATAACTCCGGAACCGGAAGTGACGCGGCCACCGAAATGGAAGCACAGCAGCGCACTGGGGAAGTCCACAGGTGGACCGAGTTTCAAGTCTCTAGCTCGTACCATCGAGGAGTAAATGGGGTTCATTAGGATTAGCCAGTGGCTGATCGTGGTTATCATGCCTATACCTAACCCTAACCCTAACCCTAACCCTAACCCTAACCCCTAACCCTAACCCTAACCCTAACCCTAACCCTAACCCTAACCCCTAACCCTAACCCTAACCCTAACCCTAACCCTAACCCTAACCCCTAACCCTAACCCTAACCCTAACCCTAACCCTAACCCTAACCCTAACCCTAACCCTAACCCTAACCCTAACCCCTAACCCTAACCCTAACCCCCCCTAACCCTAACCCTAACCCTAACCCTAACCCTAACCCTAACCCTAACCCTAACCCTACTTTCTGGCTCTAAATTTCAACGTAATCATTGAACCTAATCTCAACCTGACTTTATTTCTATTCCCAACCCTAACCCTAATTTTAACCCTAGACTATTTCTATTCTTAACTTTCCATTTATAATGTATACTTAATTGAGTAAAAAATAAAAAACAAAAAAATAATAAAAATCAAAATACATAATAAACATAAAATTAATGCAAAGAAAAAAAGAAAAAAAACATAAAATGGCAAAACTAATACGAAAAAGATCATTTTGGTTGTTAATACATGTTACAACTTCATTTGGTTTAAGTTTCAAACTTTTAAAACGTTTCCTCTAATTGTAAGATTTATTTAACTTGTTGCACTCAAAAACATTCAGTCGCAGTTGAGGAGTTGCAGAGGAAACATCTCTTAAAAAAAGTGTCATTGACCTGATGAAGGCTCACTTAGGGCCGAAACGTTGTTGAGGCACACAAATTCATTCTATTTTACTCTTAAAAACAATAACTTGGTTTTGGAATTAAGAACATTTTATTTTTACTTTTACAATTTTTTTTGGACATTTTGTTTATTACTTAAATAACAAAGGCGACTCCTAATTGGTTAAATACAAGTAAAAATAACATATTTGATTATTAAATAGCATTTTTATTAATACTTAAATAACAAAGGCGACTCCTATTTGGATATATATAAAATACAGTAAAATCAAAAAATAGTATAGAATGGATGGGGGCTGGACGGAGGTCCGCTATGGGCGGCGTCGCCAGCCCGTACGCCGTGAGGGGGACTTTGGCGATTGGGGTGGCCAAGGGAGGAAGGACCGTGCACCATTCTCCCGCTCCAGGAGAGGGAACTCTTTCCCCTATCCTGTGAGGGGGAGGGCTCAGACCCTTCCTCCTAACCCTAACCCTTTTTTATTTTATTGAATATTAAGAATGGTTTAATTGTGGTTGACGAAGGAAGATCTGAAATTCATTTTATTCATGTTTGTCATTTTATTTGAATATACAATGTGCTGGGACAGGAGGATTGTGCAAAGTGAGAGAAATATTCAGGCCCACCCAGATTTTTCCAGGCCCACCCATTAGCCACGTTCTGGCTCCGCCCCTGGGCAGCCACCGCGGGCAGTCACAACAATGTCATCAGAACAGTGCTGCCACCCAGTGGAGTAATCCTTCGTTCCATTTCAAATGGAAATCCAAAAAGGAACAAGTGGCTGCGTAGTTATATAAAAAAAAAGACGGATTTTGTTCATATTTAAAGCTCAGATCAAAATTCCCAAATAGGCCACAGCCTTGATGTTAATCATATAAAGGAGGTTTGTTTGTGTTCATTAAATGAACTATCAAATACACAGCAACATTGGGATTTAGCGCATGGCGAGGAATCTTGAACAACGATTCGCAAGTTAAGCGTTTCCTGCACTCAACGGGACTGGCGGAGGAGGATGGCAGGCTCATAGCTAACAAGTTAACGTAGCTTTAGCTTCGCTCACTGCCAAACTTCTGGGTCACATCAAACAGACCAGTTCTGCCCAGTGTTCCAATTTGCAAATTTATAGTTTTGATCTGAGTCTGACACTTAAATACATACATTTGGAGAGAAAAAAAACAACCCAAAAAAACAGGCAGTTTTTTTTTTGTGTGTGTGTTCAAGTAAAATGACACCTTCCTAAAATAACGAGTCAAGTCACTTTTTGGCCACCTCTGTGAAAATCAGATCATGCGATCCTAGCCCTGCAATCTAATCAATAAATAACACCATATACATGTAGTATTTGGTTAAGTCTTTTGTGGTGTGTGACAAATGAAAAAATGACTTCACCCATTATTTTTAGGAAGCTCTGGAAGTAAAATGTCAAGACCGAAAAGGTCCTTTTTGGGTGGGGGGGGGGGGGGTATTTGTGCTATTTTTTTACAAAGAAATGCTCAAAACGACAATGTTCACATTTGGGAGCTGCTGTCAGTTGTTTATGGAACAAACCAAAAATGTTTGTTGTACTCAGACAAAAAGTGTACCTACAAATAAGAAAATCAGACAAAGGGCTCATTTTGCGGCGGTCTCCATTTCTCCCGGAGCTGTACGAAAGCCCCTTTTAATGTTTGAACTGCCAAATGAAAATGGAAAGAGCAAACGAGAAAGAGTCTTAGATGAACTCCAAGCCTTCGTACTTGACATCACCAATTTTGGTCTCTGGTAGGAGAATGCGTCCGTCCAGCGTGAAGGCCACGATGTAGGTGGCGATCTTCCCGGCGTCCTCCTCCGACTTGAGCGCCACGATGATCTGGTCGTCCGTATTGGGCACAAACTTGAACGAGGAGAAGCCGTGGGTGAGGCGCAGCGGGCCCACCCGGCTCACCGTGACGTCGGTGAAGTCCGGCGAGCAGCTCAGCACCAGGTTGGTTCCCCGCCGCTCGTCCGCCGTTTCCTCATAGCGCTCTGTGCTGGCGCGGCGCGGCAGGAAGAACCAACGATGCAGCGCGTCGCTCCACGCCGCCGACTCGTGGATGAGGTAGCCTGCGGGGGGACGCGGCAGTGAGTGCGGGGGCCCAATCGCTCCGCAATATCAGAAGGGCGAGAGAGATGATCTGGAGCGGTGGCGCCAAATGGCGGAGGACGTGCGACGTGCGACTCTCTCTTGTTCCGTAACGGAAGCACATTCTTATCTCAAGATCAGCCTTATTTCCAATCAACTTTCCTCATCGAAATGAAGGCAAGACACATGCATGCATGCATCCAGGCCCTCGAAACTCAGGCAGGACTGCACCGTTTTGAGAGAAAACACTGCTCACAACGGCTGATTTTAACCAGACATGGCTGTGGGTGTCCCTTAATGTGTTTTTGACGCCACTTTCAAACAGTTCTCGACTTGTTTTCCTGCCGCATCCGGTTGTGGAGTTACTTTCACTTTGTGGTTTTAAGTATGACCAATAAAAGCCAAAATGCATTTCACTGTGCGCTTCAATTGATAGCTAGGACGTTTCCGCAAAAAAAAAACCCAATATTCATCATTATTACAAAAGATTACATATTACATATCGTTGCTGTCCGGCAAAACCCGTTTCATTCTTTACTTTTGATTTAATTGTATAATTATAGTATGTTTTTATAAGGTCAAATATTTTAGAGGGCTATTGTTTTGATTAAAAACATTACCAAAATGTTCTTTTTTTTTTTTTTTTTTTTTTTTTTTTTACGGGGAAATCTGGAATGCCATTTTTTTTAGCCATTTCATTATTTCCAGTGGGGAAAGATACTTTTTTCCCACCACATAAGACTGGTTTTGTATATAACTGATGGTAAAAATTCCTTACTTTATTTTCATATATTTCAGAGTCTGTGATTATTTTTTCTTAACTTTTACTTAAGTGCAGTTGACTTTTACACACGCACGCTTGTACTTGGACTTAAGTGGAGTGTGTAAGTACTTTTGCCATCTCTGACCTGGAGGTTGAATTCCTGCAGCCGCCTTGAGCGACTTGTACATCGGGACCCAGTTCTTGTGCTCCACGTCCCCGCGGAAGCCCACCACCTTCACCCACTCCGGGTTGTCGTTGACAAACTCGCCCGACGTGGTGGTCCACTCCTTCCCCAGGCCGCCCACGTACAGGTGCTGGTCCTTCACCGCCAACCACTCGGCTTTGAAACCTACCAGGAGAGTGGACGTTACACCCTGGCAAAAATGGAGTTGCAAGAAACAGATGAACACAAGCTGGCGAAGCAGTTTGAAAGGCGGAAATGAATCTGCACGCAACAAGACTATGACCAGAAGAGCTGGTTTACGCAAGAAGTGACAACAACATAGCTATTTTTTTGCTATGGGGGAACTTTGACAATATTTAGCAACCCAATTTACCGCAAGCCTTTGTGGTTGGCCATTTCCTTCCGCACTGAAGCATTACAGTGATCCATTTTTAACAAAACAGGCTCAACCCATTTTCATTTGTTGCCCCAAAACATCCAGTATTTCGATATTAAGGCAACAATGCGGCATGCATGGCAAAGTGAGGTTAAGAAGTGCAGTTCTACAATAATTATTCTTGGTGCAATGCTTAATCGAATAAAAAGGTTCACTATCAAACTAATCAATCATTTTTCGTCATCGATGAATCCTTCTTTTTTTTAAATTTATTTAAAATGCTCTGAATGCCCTGAACTTCAGCTTCTCTTCAGTAAATATTAAATTAGATGTATCTTCTATAGATTCACGTAGCCCTCCATGAAAGCAGATTGATTAACCCTTGTGATTGAAAAAAGAAAGCTTTTGTTTCGGAAAGCAACGATCAACATGTTTGCCTATTGTCTGACATGTTACAGACCAAACCCGGAACTGAATCATAATTATTGTAGGTTTGTGTACAGCCAAATGGGCTGCTGTCACTTGTCTAGCGCTTTTCTACCTTTGCTACTCAAAGCGCTTCACACTGTACCTCATCCACTTACTGACGATGCAGCATCAGGAGCAACCGGCGGTTCAGTATCTTGCTCAAGGATACTTCGACAAGATCACAATTGCCCGGATCGAATCCACAACCTCTGGGTTGAGAGACGACCACTCTACCACTGATCCACGCCGCCCTCATTACCGGTCATTTAAATCAGCCGCAAAATTTCATCGGCCGGTATTAGTTATTTTAGAATCTGCTAAAACAACCATCCACCCCCCACACACAATTTGTTTTTGGGGGATGGGAAGAGGAAGTCAATCCAAAAATTGTCTTTGCAATAATATGTTCCATGTTGCCCCACTAGTCTCAACACAGCATTCTGATTAATATTGCGTGAGTGGATATGAGTTAAGCAGTAAAACCCACCCATTTTTGTAGATGCTTTGGGACAAAAAATAACTTATGAATTGGAATTATTTTTGAATAATTGCCAATTAATCGGTAATTTGAATGATTATTATTATTATTCTGCCATATATCCTAGTTGGCCCGGGCCTCCAAATAGCCTCATGGGTCGGGCCCGATTAATAATGTGTTAAAATAACAGCCAATGTGGGGTCAGACCAATCGCACCGATTTGTGGAAAATTGCGAAATTGACCATAAACGGACATACGGCGTTTCCGCCCAACAGCGGCGATTGTGGAAAATTGCGAAATTGACCATAAACGGACATACGGCGTTTCCGCCCAACAGCGGCGATATAGAGACAGACGAGCCCTCACGCTCACATTCACATCATCGCTGGTAAAAGAGCAACACAGAATAACGTCGAGACAACCTTTGGCCACGTTGCCATCGCCATCAGGTAAGATGACCCAGGGCACGGCCTTGCCGCCGCCGTCGATGTGGTAGACCACGCCGGTCCTGTCATCGACGCTGTACAGCTTCCCGTTGAACACCTGCAACTCCGACAGCTCCATGCCCCGCCCCTTCTCGGCCAGGTGGCTCTGCAGCACCGTCCTCTCCGCGTCCCACTCCACCGACACCCCGTCGCCACTCTGCGACACCAGCAGGTAGCCGCGCCGCATGTAGCTGAACCACGTCAGCGTCTTCTCCGCGCGAGAGTCTGTGTCCAGGTCGGCGATGACGGCGATGCGGTAGCGCGTGCCCTGCGGCGTGCGCTCGGCCGGGCTGAGCGGGTAGGTGTCGTTGTAGCCCGTGGCGGCCCGCGGCGGGTCCTCGCGTCCCGCCCTCCAGCTCTCGGAGGCGTAGGCGCGGGGGTGCACGCCGGCGCTCAAGTGCATGAAGAGCAGCAGGACGGCCGCCAGCGAGACGGCCGCCAGCACGATGGGCCGCCACTTGAGGCGGAAGCGAGGGTCCGTGGCGTTGGCCATGGTCGCCAGCATGGGGAGACCCCCGACCGAGATGCGCAGGCCGTTCATGGGTTCATTGAGCTCCAGCCGAGCGTAGGCCGAGGATGCGGTCATCGAGGACGGACGCCGGGAGTGACCTGAAGAAAACAAGGTCATGTAGGAGTCAGGTGGCCCGGAAATCCACACTCAAGGCTGTACCGGTGATTGAGTCGGGCGAGTAGTTGCGTCATTGTCAATGTAACAAAGCCATTGTTTGGAGGTGAACGTTCAAACGCATTGCAGTTGGTTTGATTTACGAAGTTGGCTCGGGGTCAACATTGACAGCGTTGACCTTGTGGAAGCCTTTTGAGCGGCTCATCACACAAACAAGCACAACTGCCATCTCATTTTCACCGGGCGAATCCAAACTTCCCCAGAGAGAGTAGCCAGGTTCAAGTTATATTCATTGATTGCCATACGCACACTTCAGACATGTTCTTGCTAGCTGGCATTTCAAAACAGAAGAAAAAAAAAAAAAGGACGTGCTTCCACCATACTTGAGGTAACGCTGCCTTCCATCAGCATGAAAGACACGTTGATCAAGAAATACAAGGTCAACCGGTAAGTGACTTCAACTGACGCATTCAAACGTCGTCGAGCACAAAGCAAACACCACTTTCACCACTTTCACTTCATTTAGTGAGCCACATAGTTCCTGTATCAGCTTGTTGCTCGCTGAACTCAAGTTGAGCGCAAAAAGACAACATCGCACGGCTTCAACGTCAAACGTGTTCAATTTTCCAAATAGATCAGAACTTTCACATGTGCCATGGAATGAACACAACAAGCAACTAAATAACCACTGGAAGCCAAAAACAAAATGTGCCATCTTAAAGGGGAGAAATCAACCCAAACATTTTTTTTTTCAAGGATATGTTCCCAGCAGGTCCACTAGTGCAAACAGGGCATTCTGATGAATATTGCGTTTGTGGAATATGAGTTCAGCAGCAAAACCCACCCCTTTTTAGCCATCTCAGGAGGGGCGACCATTTTGTCATTTTGAAAATGACAACTTCATCACACTTGAAACATGAATCATTTATGGTGATAGTAGTAATTCAGCCACGGTTCAGATCGATTCATTTTTTTTACGCACGGTTATGGCGTGACGACGTCAATGAAATGAGATAGAAAAGCATCGCCTCGTAATTTCGCCCAAATACTGTATTTAGTTCTACCTTCTACCGAATCGCTTATCTGTAGAAATTCCCCGACACGCTGGACCACATTTACTTCCATAAACAGTACGTCGTGAGTGACGTCGTCTCTTCTGCGCATGCGAGTCACTTTGGCGACGCATGTGTTCATACAGCAGACAAGACCAAGGTCACATTTATAATGTCATATGAACACTGACACCAACACAAAAAAAAAATCTGGATTGAGCATTAAGACCTTGGGTGTGAAACCTAGCCTTAGAAGCCCAATTTACAAAAATCCACAAGAAATGAATGCCCATCCAAAAAAAGGTTTGTCATTTGCTTCTGATGCCACAAAAAAAAAAAAAAAAAGCACAAAAAAAAAAAGCCAAAGACTCTGAAAGTTGCCGTCGAACGTTAGCCAATGGCGTCAACAATCTGGCATTCTGGACATGGACCAGCAGGCTCCTCGGGGTGAATTCGGGCAGCCTCCACATGTAGAAGTGAAAGAGCCTTTGACGACATGAAGTGGTGGTGGACGGTGGGAGTGGGGGCATGGCGGCCCATTGCTGCCCCGGTGAAAAACGCTTCTGTGCTGCACAAAGGGTTCTTACCTGTCCGTCTCCTACGAGCGGAGCGCCGCTCAGCCTGCATGGCGCTAGTTCTCCTGCGAGTGCCGCACTGTTGAACTTTAACTACACTTCAAGGATCATGGCCCGGTCCAAAGGTTCGAGGGTGTGAGGCGGGGGGGAGCAAACTTTGCACTACTTGCACATTATGACTACCTCTGTTGAACCTGCCCGTGTGAATGGACAAACCCTCAAAGTAGGATCACAGCCATGCAAAAGAGCGCAACAACACTGACATGTTGAAGTACACAAGCACGTGGTTAAAAACACTTTTTTGGGGATCCAACTGCCTCGTTCCAGATGAAGACTTACGATGCTGCTGGATTTGAATATTATTTGTGATGGTGGTTACCTGGCCAGCTAAGTGCCTTTGAGTGAGAACCACTGGCTTCCACTGGAGAAAAAGGAAACTTGCATTAGTTTAGTCGGACTCACTGATGGATCGCCGTTTAAAAATTGAGGCAGACCGGCCTATAGATGGGTACTAGTTTCCGGCCCCCCGAAAAAATGACGGAAGGGTACCTTCGCTGCTGACGGATGACGGACGCTCAATATTTAGTAAAATGCCCCGCTATGATGCAAGGACGGAAGCGTGGAAGGGTGCCCGGATCGCGATCGGAGGACGGACCGTCAAAATAGGGTCAAGTGACCATATCTGATGATCTCAGCCTTTCAAAAAGAAATACTCTCTCATTTTTTTGTGTTCCTCCATGAGCGCAGTCTGGCTCTATATTTGTGTTGAATTGAAATTTTAGTTATGGTCAAAAGCCACTTGATGATGCCCGGAAGTAAGCCCGGCATTACAAATTGGTGCATAGCTGAGATTCGGTGAAGCTAAAAGGAGACACGGAAGTGAGTAAACAGGTCGCCCGGTGCTCCAAACAGACGCCTTTGTCCAATCCAAAGAGAGTTCAACTTCAGGTCATCGCCTGATTGTGACGAGTACCAGAGATGGGAAATTCAAGGTTACAAAGTAAAAACCCTGCCACAGTTTGGCTTCATTGAGCCACAGGTGCTTACGGCGCTCGTTTACCTGCCTGTTGAGTAGAAGCATCGTTTACCTGCCTGTTGAGTAGAAGCACCTGTGGATAAAGCCAAACTGTGGCAGGGTTTTCACTTTCTGGACCTGGACCATGTCTGACGAGTGCGCAGTCGCTCACATCAAAACCAAGCATCGGGGCTACTAGCAGCGACGCTAATGGCCTCCCGTTCCACCAATAACGCTCGTTAGCCAACGAGGCTAATCAGAGTGTCGTTTGGCATTTTCCGCGAAAACTCACCACACACTCCCACCGTCAGCTCTCCGTCCACCTACGCTCGGAACTCTGGACTCATCGTCGTCGACACTTGTTCGCCTTTAGTTGACACTTTCGACCTGTACCCACCGCCGCAGTTTTTTTCACTACTTCCTGGTCCGGGCGGATGACGTCATCTAGCGTTGCCTTGACAGGAGCCGAATATGCTGCCTT
Source organism: Filicampus tigris (assembly GCF_054856515.1). Taxonomy (NCBI): domain Eukaryota; kingdom Metazoa; phylum Chordata; class Actinopteri; order Syngnathiformes; family Syngnathidae; genus Filicampus; species Filicampus tigris. Next base: position 48,646 of record NC_141232.1, read on the forward strand.
CATGTGCACTCGGAATTTGCTATTGCAAGGTCGCGTTTCATAAAACACAATCGGTGTGTCAGTTTACATGTCCAATTGGCAACCGAAAACGAAAAAGTGTATCCAACGCAAAAATAAATAAAACAAAAACAAACAAAAAAAACCGTAATTATTTTATGATTTCTAATTGAAAAGTGAAAGAACAACTTGGACAATGTTTCCAGTTTGGGTTTTTAATCTGAATCAAAAATTGAAATGTGAAATGAAAAATCTAACAAATGTATTTTTTGTGGTAGATTTAAAAACAAACTGGTGAGTCTCTCTTCCGTTTTTCGATTGTCAATTGAAAATGGAAAAAGCAAATGCTCCAGACATGGCCATTTGCCATTTCAATATCGAATTGAACCAAAAATTTACATTAAAAAAATCGGGCGGCGAGGTGGAGGATGTGGTTGGGGGTTTGTTTTGCTGTTAGATTTTAAAACAATCTTTACTATGTTACTTACTATATTCACCAACCACTGACCATTCCAGTATGCACCTTGCAGATCTGCAGTCCTCCACAACACATGTGAGACTATCACAAGTTAAATATTTGCCCAAGTAGCAGACACCGGCCCTGAATCCTGTTGGATTCGGATGTGAATGAATAAGAACCCAATTGGTTAGCAACAAACTTGTTTTTTTATTATATTTTGTGACCAAGCGAATGCTGTGTAAGACACCTTGAGTGACTGTGTTTTTTTCCAGTGCAAAATAAAGAGGCAAAACTGTCGTAAAGAAGCAAAAAAGATAGTCATGTGATAAGTGACGTGACAATCATGTGATTGTCCTGTGCCTGACAAGATGAACGGCTGTCATCAAATGGTGGCTGATATGTAGAAAAAAAAAAAAGCAGTGTTTGCCAAACACTAACGTGACATGGAAATGATCTAATTTCACTTAATTGCTTTGCAAATGATTATCTATTTAAAATAAATAATGTTCATCTATTCAAGATAGGGGACAAATGGTTAGCACGTCCGCCTCACGGTCCAGAGGTTGTGGGTTCGATAACGGCTCCAGCCTCCCTGTGTGGGGTTTGCATGTTCTCCCCGTGCTTGCATGGGTTTTCTCCAGGTACTCTGGTTTCCTCCCACATTCCAAAAACATGCATGCTAAGTTGATTGGACTCTCTAAATTGACCCTAGCAAAGTTGCCCCTGTATACGACATTTGATAACTCAAGCATGGTGGTGATTTTTTTTTTTTTTCTTGAAAGGCGTAGATTTTGGAGATGAAAATATTCTGCCCCAGTGACGGTACATGACTTTTTCTGCAATTTTTGTATGGTGCTGTGCCATGAGATTGTTCTAATGTTAAATATGGGCCTTGGCACAATAAAGGTTTGGAATTTCTGCTTTAAAGCCAAAAAAAAACCCCCAAATACTCTCAACCAAAGCATTTACATTAAAATAATATTAAAATATCACTAGATTGAATTATATACAGTGCAAGCAGGCCATTCCTTAGTGATTTAAAAAACAAAAAACAAAAACAAAAGCAGTACAGTAGTAGGTTTTTTTTTACCCTCTGTCATGATACTGTGTGGCACATTGGACTCCAAGTGGTTTTGGTTTGGTACAAAGATGAGAAAACCCTCTCCTTTTCCCTCCCAGAGAAGTGACTAAAAACATCTACTAATTCAACACAATGAAGTGTGCATGGCCTACTGAGAGAACAGAGGAGGGCAGCAACGAGTATATCCTGGCAATTTGGCAAATATTAACACCCGCCACCACTTCTGCTGGACTTTGGTAGTGTCAGTCTTTCAGTAAGTTGGCGGTTGGTACTCTCCAGGAGTCTCCTGGTTTTGGGAGAACGGGGACTGCTGGTAGCCGGTGGGGCCGCCGCTGCCGGTGGCGTAGGGGGCCGGGGGGTATGACGGGTCCACGGCGGGGTCCGTGTACTGCTGGTTCAAATCGCTCAGGCCTTGGCGATAGCGCTCGTAGGCAAAGTAGGACAGCATAGCCTGAAGACAGAAAGGACATTGGCTCTTTTGGTGGCGCTTGTATCAAAACGGCGGATCTTCCTTCGAAGGCCGGCCAATGCAAGGCTCACCCAGGTGAGGATGGAGAAGAAGGAGAAGGCCAGCACGGCGCGAGCAGCGTCAGCCGGTATGGCAAGGCTGGTGGTCCACGACCACTGGTTGGCCAGGACGCAGAAGCAGATGAACCACAGGAACGTCCAAGCCGCTGCAACATCACAATAGTTCAAGTCCATATATGGTAGAGTTGCACAGTATACCGGTACCAGTATGGTATCACAATACTGGAATTTTTAAAACGGTACTATACCAGCATTTAAAAACAAACGGTACTTTTATTTCATTTTATTGAATGTGGTTGAAGTGGTAAATTGGAGCCTGTCACTTAAGTTTAGACGTAGGTGCCCAAGCGCCTCCGCCTCCTTACATGCTGCAGAGAAAGTAAAGTCGCGCAGACAAACCAGGTGGAAGACAATGAGGAACAGAGCAGGTGAAGAAAAGTCAGATTTTAATGCGCAAAATCTGTCTGGTTCGCAACAGTGCAGAAAGGCAGTAAACTCAAATTTTCTTGGTTGTTTGAATTCACTCTTGATGTGTTGTGTGCATGCACAACGGAGACCCCACCGTTTTCATATTGAGTCAATTCTCCATAAACTCTTCCATAAAAGGACGACACCTTTAAAACGCCCTCTCACCTGAGAAGACCAAGTCCCCGATGATGATGTACTTCCTCTCTTTGGCATTACTGATCTGCGGGAAGTAGGCGTCCAGCACCAGGAAGGCCACGCACGCAAAGAAGGCCAGAACGCCGATCCCCACGCCGTAGCTGCAAGCGCTGTCCCTCTGGTTGAACATGCACGTGGGCTCCGGCGCCGAGGAAGTGTTGACGTAGCCCTCTGCTGTGATGGTGGCGAATACCACGATGGCAAAAAGCTAGCAGAGAAAGCAAATCCTAATAAAGAATAAAGTCCTAAGTAGTATTAAGACAAAAGCTGTAATGTTACAAGAACATCACGAATGAAAGTTGTCATGTTATGCAATATTACTACAATTTAAGTCATAATTGTACAAGAAACAAGGGCAAATTAAAAGAAAAAGAGTTGGCACCGTAACAGAAAAAAAGTTTCATTTTATTTATCTTTTTAGTAATAGCTTCAAGGTTACAAGAAAAAAAATGATAGTCTGAATATTAAGGGAAAAAGTTGGCATGCTTTATGATGTAGCAATGTTACAAATCTAACCTAACCTCTGCCGGTACGTTTTGTGTATGTTTTCTTAATTTAAAAATAGACCCGTTCATTGACAGTGTGCCTAATAATACGGTGCGTCCAATGGTCCGTAAAATACGGTACGTGAATTTTTTTGTCAAGGTGGAATATTACAAGGAAAATAAAAATTCTAACTAATTTTATGAGGAGTAAAAAGTTGTGTTGTTTTGCGACCATAATCGTAATAACACAATACAATACATACTTATATATGCAGCAACAATAAAGACATGAGAAGACTGACAAAAATTGGTAATATTATGGAAAAAAATGTTAAATAACTATGGAATACTACAAAGAAAAAGTCGTAATGTTATGTATCTACAATGTGTAAGATGGAAGCGACGTAACTACCACACATTTATGAATCTAATAAAATACAATACTGCTGATTTAATGACCAGATAAAAATGCAACACTTTATAAAGGAGCCTCACTTCCGGGTTTGGGCTAGAGCTAACTGCCAATGAAAAGCAGAATAGATGAAGCCTGCTACCAAAAACAAACAAAAAGTCATCGACGCAATGACGTGACACAAAACAAGACATGCTAACAACCAACGCCAGCTTTAGCAAACACCCTCCTTTGCGTTATCATCATTCATATTATTTTAAACCTACAATTAGCCCATGTTTTCACCAGACCATCACATTTATTGCCGTTAATGATCAAGTATGTGGTCGGCTGTAGCAGCTGTTTGACAGCGAGACAGGCTAACTAACAAACGCTTCAGTTCCCTCACTCACCCAGCTCAGGCATCGCAGAATCGTCTGAGGCTTTGTCAGAAAACCCTGCAAATCGAACGCGCCACCGGCCAGCGGGGCTCCATAAGCGTTGCTCTGCATTTCTTTTCTCTCTTGTTTTAATTACTAACAATAACTACAAATAACAAGTTGCAAAACTAAACCGAAAGAAAACTTAGTTTGGGACGTTAAACTGCTTCCTGAAAACTTTGCCAAATCCGCCCCTTGCTTTGAGACATTCATGGACCGTCGGAAACACGACATTTACATCAATCGGGTATGCGCGGCTTGTGGCTACCTTCTCCTTTTAAAGCGGGCGGACGGACGGACGGACAGACATACAGACAAAGACACACAGAGAGAGAGAGAGAGAGAGAGAGAGAGAGAGGGCTACCCAATCTGGTAGATCATGGGATTATTACACATTACAGTAAATGTGTAAATCCTTTTTTTCTGTCCCATTGATACAATCCTGTTTTTGATTGAAATAAGACGTTTCATTGTTAAACCTCTGTGGCATGATGACGTTCACTCTGTTCACGTCGTGCCAGTGTCTCCGGTGGAATAGCCTGTTTCTATGAATTGGGATGGGATAATTACGGCTGAACCTGTTGCAAACAGGTTGCAAACAACCACATTACAGTGCAGTAACTCGTTTTATAATGGCGAGCTGTGATGCAAGATCGTCATTACCAAGCCATTAAAGGGACAGAGTTACAATTCAAGAAATCCATAAGAAATCCATCTTTTTATTCTTTTCAGAGTCCGATGTACAGATCGTAAACGTTGTAGGTCTTTCATATGGTAGATGTACAGTAGAGTGACTGAATCCCCTAAAAACAATGCAGTTTTTTTTTATTTATCCCAAAAAGATGTCAACCATATCAGTCAAGTGTTTAGTGTGGAGAACTCCCTTCAATCAGGGCCACTATACCACGTATCATGACTCACCTCGGGTTTATTCTCCTTTGTTTGTGTTCGTAGTTTTGTCGCAAAGGAAAAACGGTTATGACAAAACAATTATTTTATTGAGCATAACGTAATAATTATGCTAAGTGCATGTTAAATTTGCCACAAAAATATGAATTAACAGTCAGAAATAAATGTGACATCATTGTATTTATTTAACCCAAAATAAAAACAATTGCACAGTAAGACATACTGTAGACCGACCGCCGCCCCCCCCCCCCTTTTTTTTTTTAATTATCCGGAAAAACAGAGACAAATAAGTGTGTTGACTGTCTGTGGATAGAAAAAAAAAAACAAAACCCGGTGTGGGAGTGAAAATGATCCAGGTCGCACGCACCGATGACGTCAATCCTACTGTCCAATCACATCGCAGAGCGCCAAATACTTCTCAGACGACAACAACATGGCGGAAAGAGACATTGAAGTTACGTTTAAGAAGGTAACTGTTGTCTTGTTTTTTTTTTTCTTTGAGTGTTCGGCATGTTTTTTTTGTTAGTTAAGACTTGGTGGGTCTATACACTACTTCCAACTCAACGCTTCTGTGAGAGGAAAATCGCGTTTCTTGACTGCTATTCGACACAACTGTATTTTAACGCAAACAAAAAAAAGTAACCTAGGTGTATTTGTACTAACGCCGACTAAAGGAGACATAAATAGTATTAATATATAAAATCGGTTTCTCATCTTATGTGATAGTTGTAGGTGCAGTTCACCGAATGGGCGTTAAATGATCTGATTTTCATACAGAGTCCGGTAGCTAGTGACGTATTAGTCCACAAGAGGGGGCCATAACTACAGTAGATAGATTGGTATGGACGATGGACTATGTATAATCATACCAACCATGTTTGTATACGGGCAATATATCTCACCCCAATTAAAAAAAATAAAAGTTAGAAACAATGATGTGCCTGTCTGATTGACCCACAGGAGACAGTGGGCAAACTTCTGTCGGGCTTCTTCAAGGAGGACAAAAGCAGATGTAAGTAAGTTACTGGGGCTGGGTGATTCATCAGTTTTTGATTTATTAGAGTTTATTTATCAGGACGATTTTGAAGAATTTATTTTTAGCAGGTGGCGGCACAGTGGTCAACTGGTTAGCACGTCCACCTCACAGTGCAGAGGTCATGTGTTCGAATCCGGCCCCAGGAAGGCTTCTGTGTGGAGTTTGCATGTTCTCCCTGTGCCTGTGTGGGTTTTCTTCGAGTACTCCAGTTTCCTCCCACATTCCAAAAACATGCATAAGTTGATTAGACATTCTAAATTGTCCGTAGGTGTGACTGCGAGTGTGAATGTTTGTTTGTCTCTGTGTGCCCTGCAATTGGCTGGCAACTAGTTCGGGGTCTACCCCGCCTACTGCCCCAAGACAGCTGGGATAGGCTCCAGCACAACCGTGACCCTTGTGAGGATAAGCGGATTGAATAATGGATGGATGGATTTTTAGCAGTTGCCATAGTTCAAAGCATGTCTCCCGCTGATGTGCACTGCTTGCACGAACAACATGGTTACAAAAATTGGAATTAATTTCCATTACTAATGTGGAAATTGATGAGTTGATGCCGTGAAAAAAAATCTTGCTCCAGAAAAAGAAAACTCTTCGCACAGGAAGGCCGGGGCCGGATTCAAAGCCCACGACCTCTGCTAACCAGTCTCCTTGATGAAAAGTGCTTGTGATTCATCTCAGCAATTCAACTTTTTCCTTCAATCTCTCGTGTGGCAGTAAGTGTAGAGGCCACGCTACTCATGGCGGAGATGCTGAAAATATTTGTCCAAGGTAAAGTTTGCCATTATTATCTAAAGGGGAGTCACCCCCCTCTCTCCCCCAAAAATGATTTGCAATAATATGTTCTATGCAGGCCCACTGATCTGAAGCCGGCATCCTGATGAATGTTGCGTTTGGGGTTAAGTAGCAAAATCGGCCTGGTTTTGTCCATCTCAGGGAGCGGCCATTTTGCCACTTGCTGCTGACTGAAAATGACACTGTTGCTCAGGTAACAACCAATCATGATTCATCTCCAGAAAACATGTGAGCTGTGATTGGTCATTCTACAAGCGCAACATTAATCAGAATGCCGCTAGTGGAGTCGCATAGAACATATTATGGTCAAGAAAATTTGGAGGTTGAATTCCCCGTTACCACTTGAGGATGATGATAATGCATTCATGTTATTGTGGTTGTCAGAGGCGGCCGTGCGCTCTCAGAAACAAGCCGAATGCGAGGACTGCGACCGAGTGGACATCGAACACTTTGAAAAGATCCTGCCTCAGCTGGTGTGTAGCGAGAAACATTTCACACTCACTGGACATAGCATTAGGCGCACCCGCATAATCTAATGCAGCTGTATTAAAAGACAAAACAAACCCTTTATGAGGATAAAGTTGTAACGTTACAAGAATAAAACTTTGCCATAGTGTTACAAAATCAAAGTTATAATCACATGACAATAACATTGGAATATGACAAAGAAAAAGTATGAGTATAACGAGAATAAAGTTACAATATTCTGAGTATGAAATCCGTATTAGACTCAACGTGCAGACTGGCTAACCTGAGCCAACAACAGCCACCTACACTCTCATTTGCTGACACACACGTCCCTCCTCAGGCCACGCCCCGCCTTATGAAGCCACACACATTCAGAGTCACAGATGCTACCTAAGGATGACAACCAAAAGTGTCCAAAACTCATACCGGCACCTCACATGCAAATCGTGTTTTGGTATTGTTGTTTAATAATGTTGGGGGTTTTTTTTGTGGTTTTTTTTATGTGAGTACTCAATTAATCAATAGGGTATTTTGATTTTGATATATTTATAACAGACAGTAGTGATTTTAGGTCGTTTAATTACCTGACATGTTTCGGCGTGTTACTTCCGCCTTCATCAGAGTGTCACTGGCGGAAGAACACGCCAGAACATGTCAGCTACGGTAATGAAACGACCTAAAATTACTATTGTCTGTTATAAATGAATCAATCAAAACATAGATAACAAGGAAGACAAAATGAACTTAATACAACTAATCGATAGGATAATCAGTCCATAACTCGATTCTAAAAATGTCTACCAGCTGCACGGCCCACATAGTATTTGAACACTTGTCCTTTTGTCTTTCTTTTTTCAGCTGCTGGACTTCTAACTGCCACAAGATGGTGCCAGCGTGTTTTACGACTGATGGTGTTTTTTGTTTTTTCTTCCACTTATGTCAGTTCTGACCCACCTTCCTAAAGTGCCATTAAATGCCTCCTCCCTGCCTTGTTTTTTTGTTTTGAGCCGTGTGCGTGTTGCGGGAAGAAAACAAGGCGCAGCGCCCCACCACCACCTGTGCTCCCCAGCGCAACAACAGGTGCTCCCAGCATGCTCGGCGGGCGCCCCGCATCAAAGCCTCCTGCAGCAGTTGGAAGCAATTAGAGTCATAAGGGGAGCAGCCAGTCTCTTAGATGATGACAAGTGCCAGGAACAAGAAAAAAAGGAAAGGACGTACCCCCTCTGGCCACTTTGAAGTTCCCTTTTGCTGTCCTGCAATGTTTAGTGGAGGTGGAGGGAAGGCCAAAGGGGAGCTCTGGCGCTGGAGGAAAGAAAGTTGAGCGTGTGTGCATGTGCGTGTTGGCCAAACACGGCTCGAGAGACCACACGCATTGACGTTCTGTTTGAAGGGAGACATAACAAAACACAGCGGAACACGCTCCAAAGAGGTTGCAGGGTGTCATTGTGCAAGGAAACAAGCCCTCCACAAAAAAGAGAGAGAGGCACTGCTTCTCCTTTCATCCCAGTGGAAGTTCTTCTTAATGGTTTTTCCTTCATTGTGAGTCAGTGTAACACCTCACGCTATTTATTCGTGTGACTCACAATCTGGGAGTCCATCTGGAAGCGAGTCCATCGGACGGGGAGGCAAAAGGTGGAATTCCACAGGCCGCCTTACTTTACATTCACGTTCTCCCCGCGCACACGGCCAATTTTTCGCTCCCTAATTTGTCTGCTTAATAACGGCTGATGCTCTCAGTGAGGCTCTCGAGGCGCCAAAGTGCCTCTTGGCGTGTTGGCCGACGCGCTCGTTCTGGTGACGAGCGGCCACTTTTACACGCGCGCTGCTGCTTCACTGCCGCAGCCAACCGCTGTGCCACTGCACATGAGTGTGCCGCGGTGTTCGTCTATCTTTGACGGCCACAGATAATGACAGACAGAACATTTCAATGCTCTTGCGCTAAATGGCAGAAGGTGCCGTTCATCCATGTATCGACCTGTTGCCATTCAAACAAGAGAAGTACAACTTTGGCACTCATCTTAACAGGCCTAGATTTGAGTAAGTACATTTGTGACTCAATTGAGATCATTACATAAGCGCCCCCCGTTTTTTTTTATAATGCCTATATTTCTTATCATTTTCCGTTTTACCAGTGAATTTATTGTCTTTATTATAAATGATCTGTACATTCATGACTGTACAGCATCATGTGAGTATGGGATGATTAATGAAACAAAGGTGTCTTTTTATCTTGTCTATATATATATGTATATATATATATATATATATATATATATATATATATATATATATTATATTATATATAAGTGCAACTTATAGCCTGGAAAATACAGTATATATTTTTCGGTTTTTTTTTTATCCTTTTACACTTGCATTGAAGACTACGTTTTCCACTGAGATGAATGGTTGCTTGTCAGTCTTAAGATCCCTGGAATTGTCGGGCGACTAGTCCAGGATGTACCCCACCTCTCACCAAAGTCAGCTGAGATAGGCTCCAGCTCACGCATGATGATGATGGATGGACGGGTAATTGAAAGTGATGCCAACCATGCCAGCAGATATTCCAGACAAGCCATTGCGCCGGTGCTTCACACATCTCGGCGAGAACAAATGACATGTTTAGGCGGGGATCCCCTATTAAACATGCGAAAGCAGTTAGAGGGAGCGAGGAGTGGCGCCCAGTCATGACTTAAAGCTTCTCTTCATGGCGACATTAAAGGCAAGGCAGTGTCCACAGTGCGTGCCAGACAAACGCTTTCTCGGAGAGAGGGTAAGGTGACAAGAGCTCACCTGTCTCCACACTGCTTCTGCACAGATACCGTACTCATTTTACCAGAGGTGGGCATTTTCCTAACATTTGCCAGTCCGTCGTTCGTCAGCAGCCTGGGTAACCGTCCGTCAATTTGTCTATTTTCAAGCCGAACCAAACTGGAATGTTATTCCCAGTTCCACTTGATTCCCGGTTCTGGATGCCCAACCCAAAGCCTGACTAACTCATGATTCTGTCTTTGGTGCATACCGCCGCCACCTGCACATATACAGTCAATGCAGTCATAAGCCTTCATAACAACACACGCAAGACAGGCGGCTTGCGTTTCCGTCTCTTGTCAGCAAAACGGGCGTCCGTCAACGAGGTCCGTGCTTATTAGATCTTTTATTTATTTATTTATTTTTTTTAAGTTTCCCATCTAACGTTTCACATGAGCAAAACGAAGGACAGACGGAATGGTCCATCAGTCAGACGGAATGCCCACCTCTGCATTTAACCAAGGCCCCATAACGTCGTCATCCTTTGCTGGCAGCTTTTGAAGCACCATGCTTAAAAGGATTATTATTATATTACGGAAAATGTATGTTGTCGTGGTTTGTATACAAATAGTTGGATGTCTGGACCGCCTGACGAGCATTCCTGCCCAGGTGATAACATCAATTCCAGGCATAAAATGTATGTTTTCATGGTTTGTATACAAATAGTTGGATGTTTGGACTGCCTGACGAGCATTCCTGCCCAGGTGAGAACATAAATGCGTGGTATAGTGTATACAGTTCAAGGTATCCTACCAGACATTTGAGCTGAATGTTTTCTTGCAATTATTAGGCAAACATGTTGTTATAAATTAAATGAAGACAAAGTTTTATCTATTTTATTGGGGGTTTTTTTCATAATGAAAAAGACTTGAAGGGCAATTTAAGGCACATTTCTTAAAACATGGACAGCACATTACAAAGTAATCTTGGGCCACAATATAGAAAAAGAAGTTTAAAAAAAAGAAAAAGAAACGTAAGCCATTAAGGAGCAGCTGTTGAACGACCAGCTAACGGCTGCTAGCCACTAACGCCGGAGACTTGTGCCGTATCATACAATAACAGCGTAATTAACCAGCGGTTTGTTCGTGTCCTGAATTTAAAAAATGATTTCGAGACAGCGTGAGCGTTCTGTTGGCGTTGGTAGCAAGCGTTAAAACTGCCGACACGTCGAAAACGGAAGTCAAGTTAGCCGTTACGCCACCACGCGGGCCAACTTCAAAGTAAAAGTTCACTAAGGCTATTGCATTGGCGTTAATGACTCAAATGTATTATTTGGTAAGCTCTATTTTGAAGTTAGCCTTTTTTCGTTTTTTTCACCAACCATTCTGCGGCTCGTGCTCTTCCTGAACCGACGCTTTATCCTTTCCAATCAAAGATGATTCGTTCCACTGCACCACTAGTGTGTACAAGTACGCAAATGCGTGTTGTGGCGCAAATGACGGTACGCATTAGTGATTTCTGTTGCGCATGCGTACCTCTGTACCAGTTATGTGCACCCCTGCGTTTGTATATATAACTAGCCGGTCCCGACCGGTGGTTGTGGACCACTGTCTTTACCACCAACCGGTTCATCGTGCTGACTTTGTTGATCATGTGTTAAGACAGTTGGGAATAAAATATATGTATTGGTTTTGTTTGTGTGTGTGTGTGTGTGTGTGTGTGTGCGTGTGTGGGGGTGTGTGTGTGCGTGTGTGGGGGTGTGTGTGTGTGTGTGTGTGTGCATTAGCACTGGGGAGACGAGAGGCCCCCCTCGTGGGCACGCTGCGCCCCGTCAGAGGCGCAGCTTGGGCACGCTGCGCCTCTAACGGGGCGCATTCCACAACAGTCGCTTGAGAGCTCGTGTGCGTGGAGAGAATGCGCTCGCATCCAGCGGCCGTGACACACGGGGGACGGCGCCCAGAGGTCCCCGGGGCCCCTGAGCTAGCTGGTCACAACGCACCCGATAGCTTCTCCGGGCCCGCATCACCGCTAACTGCTTGTGGCGCTTGGCTGTTAGTCGGAGGCTGGAGATGGTGCGCCGCTGTGCCGGCTTTGCTCGCCGCAGGGGGCGGCAAAAGATTCTTCCGGAGCCGGCGAGGCGGATGATCGGGTCAGGGACCTCGACATGCCGCTGGAATAGGGGACAGGGAAGCGAGAGGGATGTACAATTAGGCCTCGGAGCAGAGTTATTTCTGGAGCCATAGCCGCTTCCCACCCAGCGCTCCTCGGCGTGGTGGCACAATAATGCAGTAATCTCCTTACATAAGCGCACAAACTCCCAAAAAATAAAAATTGCTGCTAAAAATATCAGGCGGGTCGTGGTGACGTCAAAAGCCTTCAAACTTTGGGCCAGATGCAGCAGCGGGGTCAGCACCGCGCTATATTTTTAGACCAGCCCCCTGTCACAAGTGGCAGCATGAATCAAAGTAGGGGCCTCGCAAGATGGAGGAGGAGCCGCCGCGCAGCCGACACTGTCACGATGAAAGAGAGCTTGTTCGACGAGGTTTGGAAAGGAGCCAGTAAGGACCGTTAGCCGGGCGCAGGTGGCACGGCGTGAAGTCGACCTGGGTTGGGACGTCAGCTGTAAACGTGTGAAGCCCTCACAGGCAACAACTTCAGTGGGGTACATGCCTGCCAATAATCGGGCCTGATCGAAAGTAATCATCAAAGTATAAACAAAGTCCCGATGATGGCACATCTACAAGATTGTCCTGAGCCATTTTCATGTGGCCTTTGGGTGTGAGCCTTTGCTGTCTCAAGATTGCAAGGGGCGATCAGCATGACCCTTCCCTCTGGAATGACCTTCCGTTCAATGTTAGGTATTGGCAAGCCTTTTAAAACTGCTTTGAAGACACATTTTGATTCTTTGGCTTTTGACCCAACTGGAGACTGGCACACTGGTTTTAGTGTCATGAATGTGTGTTTTCATTTATTGCTTTCACTGTATTTGTTGTTGTATTGCTGCTGGTTGATGTGAAATGTGATGTTTTCATGTTAAATGAAGTGCGCTACAGAAATGAAGTTGTATTGTATTGCACTTGGCTATCATATTTGGCTATCATTCCATTTCAGTCCGTGGGCCAACTCATCTCTGAGCTGACAACATTTTTTAAGGATTAGCGGTTGTGAATATTGATCAGCATTGTTGGCGCCCGACCGGCTTTTCTGAAACGGTTGCGAGCTAAAATCCCTCTTAATCAACCCTACACCTCAAGGCCATCGCTCAAGATAATCTTTTCGAGACTCTCGACAACTGGGCCTTTGCTGACTTTGATCAAAAGTAGGGTTAGAGCCCCAAATATGGCCAATTGTCAGTGTGCGTGAGGGTCGCCTTAGTGATGTCCATGTAAATGCCAGTTTATGCCATTCCTGGAAAGCACACACTCGTGTTGAGCTGACAGACGGTGGCTCAAGAGGTGCTGCTGTTTTGGTGAGCCCCAGAATTTAAATGGTCTCAGTATTCAACACGTGTCTGTGTGAACGATCGCATCCGCATCGTATAACGGAACAAATTAGACAACAACAAAGTCACCAACAAACTAACCTAGTTACTTACCAATCAACCAACCAGTTAATAGTTAATAAATTGACCATCCAAAACATCCAACTGACTAACCTACTACATGTAACTAAGTCAATCAACCAAACAGTTGACCGACAAAGCAACTGACAGATCCACCAACCAATCAACTGACTAACCGACCGACCGACCGACCGCCCGCCCGAACTGACAGACCCACCAACCAATCAACTGACTAACCGACCGACCGACCGACCGACCGACCGACCGACCGACCGACCGACCGACCGACCGACCGACCGACCGACCGACCGACCGACTGTGCCATCCTTTCAAAGTGCTTGGTATACTTTCTTCATCAAGATCATTCATAACAAGTCCCTCCAAGAATACAGACGCTTACATTTTAGTACCAAAACCAACAAATGGAGTTTATTGAGCTTATGCGCTGTCAGAGGCTGGTCGGAGTGTGAAGGCTTACTTCATCTTGGAGTGGGAAGGCCAAAGAAATTTGTCTGAAGTTCCGTCCTCACAACAAATTGGTGGTGGCTGGGGGTCATCAGCGGAACTGTAAATTAGCCGCAGTGAGTCAACAGGACATCTTTCATGCAGGAGAGGTCAGGATGTCAAGGTTCAGAGGTCAGGATGCAGTGTTGGGCCTTGTCTTTTAACTGCTTCCTGTCTGCTGCGTTGTGCTAATCACTCACTCAGACTTTTTCACTCCAAATTTGACCGGTTTGGTGGAGTCACGTTGAAATGCATTCAAATTCATAAAATTCATTGACCTTACCGTCCTCCCAAATACGACAAGGAGTTTCTGAATCTTTCTTGGATGAACAAAATATCAGGGAGGTTTTCCAATCAGGTTTCAAGATGATGTATAGCACGCAGTCAGCCCTGTTACGAGTTTTTCATGACATCCTCCAGGCAAATGACACTGGAGACACCGCGTGTTCAACTTTTCTATATAAAAACAAAAACAACAGCAATTTCCAGGTTCGAGAGAAAACTTGGCAGTTTTAACTGGAGTTTTAATATCACACCGTGTAACAGAATTCGCTACAAAACCTTTTGGAAGTGCAAACAATCTTTTTTTTCGAAGCAAAAGCTGTGCTACGGGGCAGACAACACAAGAAATGTATTGAGACTAATCAAGCCCGATGTTATGTAGGTTGCTCTGAGTCCCGCTCTGCTTCTCTGCCGTATGGCGTTCCACAGGGTTCTATTTTGGGGCCTTTGCTGTTTTCATTGTATTAGCTGACCCTAGGTTCCATCCTCGGAAAACATGGTATTTCCTTCCACGGCTATGCGGATCACAGTCGCGCTGAGCAAAAATGACGCTGTCTCCTCAAAACCACTATTGTCCTGTCTAGAGTAAATTGAAGCCTAGATGTCACTGAATTTCTTAAAATTCAACAAAAAGAAAGCTGAAGTTGTGGTGTCTGGTCCCAGTGACCCTTCTACATTCCACCCTATTGGCCCGGGCCCCCCTGGCGTCTTATCTAGAGCCAACAGTCTCGAACTTGGGTTTTAAATTGGACAGTGATTTTAAATTGTCTTCCTTACATCTCGGCTAGATTACTGTCATGCACTTTATTTTGGAGTCAGCCAGTTGTCCCTCAAACGTCTCCAGTTGGTCCAAAACGCTGCTGCCCGCCTCCCTAGTGGAGCTCGGAAGAGGGAGCACATAACCCCAATTCTGGCCTCCCTTCACTGGCTCCCACTGCATTTTAGAGTTCATTTTAAGATACTTCTATTTGTCTTCAAATCTTGAAATGGCCTTGCCCCAGCGTACCTCTATGAGCTCTGCCACCCCGATGCACCTGCCCGGTGCCTCGGGTCTGCGGACCAGACGCTACTGGAGGTGCCGAGGGCTAAGCGGAGCCTCAGAGGGGATGGAGCCTTTTCTGTGGCCGGTCCTTGACCTTCCCTTAAATGTTAGGCAAGCCCCCTCTCTGTCTACTTTTCCAACGCATTTGAAGACACATTTTTATGTGTTGGCTTTCGACCCAACATGAGACTGACACTGGGTTAGGGTTAGGGTTATGGTCTGCTGTTTTCCGGTGTCTACTGTGTTTGTGTTAGCGTCATTCATTTGTGTTTTAATTTAATTGACTGCTTTCACTGTCTTTGTTGTTGTATTGTCGCTATTTCGATTTCTCTGTAAAGTGCTTTGTTTCAGTTGCAGCTGTCGTGAAGTGCGCTATAGAAATAAAGTTGCATTGTATTGTATCGTAAATACATACAGTAAGCTGGGTGTGTAGCGACCACGCAGCTCAGGTCAGCTCTTCACACTTCCTTCGCTCTTTGAATTGACAACGCCGCCGGTGTTTGTGCTCCCGTCCTGTCCACTTTGAAGGTGCACCTGTTTCTCCACGTCTCACCCAGGCCAAGGCAAAGTGTCGCTGAAGGTAAGGTGACACCCCCGAGGCCAGCGCATGTTGTTCCCAAGCAATCGCTTGCTCTTTGAGAGGCGAGAAAAGTACAAGATTTCTGAAAGAACACATTTTGAAATATTCTTCCATTGTTATATTACAGCTTATTGTGAAAGTGGATTTGAAAGCAAAAGAAAAAAAATACGATCACGCACAAATATCATGGACCGAGGCAGACTCGGCACAACAAATTAGCCGTGTGGCGTCCTGCCTGAAACATCAATACGACATTGTGAAGCAAACACGTCCTCGGTCTACTCGAATGCAAATTGTCATTAGCAGAGCTGGGCGCCCCGCCTATGTGACGGACCGGTCCATCTCTCCGTCGCTGACGGATGCCCCTTTTGCTGACGATTGACGGGAAAAAATTGCAAATAGGCGGACTAAGCACAGACCGAAGCCTCTTTATTTAGTCCACCATTCGTCAGTAGTCCGTCGTTAGTCTATTTTTCGCGGCGAGGTTTCCATGGCCGCAGCGAGCGCAGGGAGGAAAACAATGAGTTGGTGTTGCTTGGGGGACAGATATGAGTGAGCCGCCATGCTGCGAACAGGCTTCCAAAGCACTGTGTGTCACTAGTTCTGTTCCGGGGGGGTGCTAATTAAGGTTTAGTCACAGTCTATCCACTACTTAATCACCAACTTAAAAACTGACCAACCAATTGACTAAATAATGAACTAACCAACCAAGTGAACAACCGGCCCATTGATAAACCAACCCACTAACTCATCAACGGTCAGCCCAGACAACCAAGTGGTCAACCAACTACTTATTGGTTAGGGCTCAGGTTCAAATAGGTCGCCAAATTGCGACAGAACAACCAAACCGTCCACTGACTGACCGACCAAGCGACCCACGATCAACCCGCCACGATATGCAACATATTCTCTCAACACCCAACCCACTATCCGTCGAACGAACCGACTAAACAAATAACCAGTTGACCAACTACTTAGGGTTAACTTGGCCAATCGATAGTGCGTCTGTTTGTCAAACAGTAAAACAGCTTAGAGAGATTTTACTGGCCCAATCAAAAAGGAACCCGGGAGCAGAGTCGGGTCCTCACCCTAAGCCCGGGAACCTTTCGTTCCGAGATTTTCTTCTGTAGCGATGGGTGGGTGTGACACATCCAGACTCAACGCATCAATCTCTCCAGCTGTGACGCAACTGTGTGAAAGATCACGCAGACACGGGCTTGGAGATACGCTGGCCTTGGATGCGCATTTATGACTCCCCTCCCTCTTTTTCCTTTGGCCTGCCTGCCCATCTAAAGTTTGCGTTCGAGGCGGACGGGATGTCTGGATTTTGATTTTTTTTTTCTTCTTTTTAGCCCATTAAAAAGAAGCCACAGATGTCCAGGGTGTGGCTCCAGCTCAGCCCAAAGGTGTTCTGATGAGCTCAAATTCAACCTTCGTGGCCTTCTCTGCTGGCGTCAACGCTAATTTCTATAATTGTGATGTGACGGCGGTGATATGAAGAGTTGGCTTAGCTGCACGCAAGCATCACACCACACGCGCAAAAGGAGAGCAATCTCCTGCATTCGGACTGCGGAAGGCCACACGTCTCAGCAGTCTCGGAGAAAAGAGCGCATTCCACCCTGCCGCCGCTCTTCCTTTAAGCACACCAGCGCAACGGGAACGCGCTGTCTGAGCCGTGGAGCCGGGCGGAAGTCAGAAACAGAATGTCAAGTGTTCCCAAACCAACTGCGCAGCATGCTTTTGTTTGATAGTTCCCAAACGAGGAAACCACCAACAATCACAAGAAGAAGGCTATACTCCGGTTTCCTCCCACATTCCAAAAGCATGCTTGGTAGGTTGATTGGACACTCCAAATTGCCCCTCGGTGCGATTGTAAGTGTGACTGTTTGTTTGTCTCTGTGCCCTGCGATTGGCTGGCAACCACTTCAGGGTGTCCCCCGCCTACTGCTCGAAGACAGCTGGGATGGCTCCAGCGCTCCCGAGACCCTTGTGAGGATATACATATATATATATATATATATATATATATATATATATATATATATATATATATATATACACTGTGTTACTTTCATGCATACCATCAACAATTATTGCTGTGGTTATCTTGACCTCTTCTTGGCAGTGTACACGGAAATAAGTGGGTACCCAAGGCAGAAAAAAATTAAAGCATTAATTGTGGAGATTAATTTAAATTCCATAACACTTAAAGAAAAGATATATATATGTATTTTTTTTTTCTTATCCAAGGTAAATAATGCATAGGAATGCATATTTTTTATTTTGTTAAATTTTTCTCCCCATGAGTTGAAGTAAAATCATGCTTCAGAAAACATAATACTGCACTGTAAAAGGGTTAGCGTTTGTGGAAGTTGGTCGAAGTTGGTAGACGGAAACGCAAACGGAAGCCCGTTTAAAACGACAGGCGGATCAGCCTATAGGCGATTAGCGTTTGTTCCGGCCGGGCAAACGGGCGGATGGACGGACGGCGGAAGGGTACCCCGGCTGCAGGTGAAAAACGGACTGGGAATTTGGAGTCCAATGCCCAGCTCTGTGTAAAACTCATGTAAGGACATGACGCGGGCGCCGTGGCAGGGCGCCTCGAGCGCGCTCCGGCCCTTTGAAAGCTCTCGGCCCGGAAGCAGCTGTGTTGACACGAGCCGTCGCGTCTGCCTAAACGCATCGTCCAAGCGCGGTTGCCATTGCGTGCCTCCACGCGGCATCCCCGTTTGCACGCTCTTGACGCCGCTTTTCATCCACGTGCGCAATGTGTTTTCTCGCATCCACAGCCCGAGCCCCTTCGGCATGTGCAGAGCGTGCGGCTTCCAGTCCTGACTGCACACTAGCAAATAAATACATGCACGTACATGCTCGTGATTAACATACGCGCAAGTATAAACACGTGGAATAGCGGACGCTCGACTCCAAAACAGGATGAGGAACATGAGAAGAGAAGAAGGAAAAAAATAATAATCAAAGGACTTAAGACGGGGTTTTCTGGGGTGGATTGGCCTGTTAGTCTGCGTGTGAGCATCTGGGCGTGAGATGCGGCCCGCAGCAGCTCCCCTTTCGTATTTGCGCGTTTGATCATTTGTTCCGATTAATCAACGGGTGAAAGTGCATCGGCAACTGTGGCTCTCCTTGCCCACATGCGAGGGCATTACAGTGCCTCAATTACTCCATTTCTGTATTCGCTTCACTCAAGTGGGAGTGTATCTGGAGCTGGCTTGTACGTTTTCTCTAATGCTAAAGGTGAAACAAAGAGTTTCACACAAGGTTTGTTCAACCAGAGCACATAACTTTGATTCGCAACAGTAATAATGCGACACGGCGTTGGCATGCTTCCAATACTAGCACAAGAATGTGAAAAACAGTTTTGTTCTTTGTTATGACTATATATGGAATCATTTACATCCTTTACATTTACATAGCTTGCGCTTGCTCGCTCTGGCCAGCGGTGGAGCCGTCGGTGAACGCTGGCAACGGGCACCGTCCAAATGCATTGTCAGCCTCATGAAGTCATTTTCTTTGCGCCCTTAATTGGCGACCGAATGTTATTTCAGGACGGCGTAATGTTGTGAAGTCGGTAGCAAGACTTGTGACGGCTAGCGCTCCCACACACAGTCTGGAAGATGACGCAAGTTAGCCGTTACACTACGACATGCTGCCTGCCGGGAACGACTTCCAGAGAAAAGCGTGCCTATATTGTCCATATATTGTTTGATAAGGTTAGCTTTATTTTGAAGTTGGCCTCCTCACCGCGTTGGCGGTGTGTTACTTTCATGCATACCATAAACACTTGTTGCTGTGGTTAGCTTGACCTCTTCCTGGCAGCGTACACGGAAATAAGTGGGTACCCAAGGCAGAAAAAAAAGCCTCGAGTATTTTATTTCCTCCAATCGAGGCACCCGAATTACTCGAGGATTTGTTTCAGCCCTAATCGCATCCCATGCGTGGAGATACGTGCTGAATCGTCTCTTATTTGTAGAGCCACACAACCTTGCGCACATTTCAATTACCGGTATGTGGTCGTGCAACCAATTATACTGGCAAGCCAAGGTACCGCTGTGTCGTGGTCCTCGTCTTACGATGAAACACATGATGACAAAGCACAGAAAAGTAGTCGCCGCTAAGCTGCCAATAGTAGCGGGGTTTTTTTCACAGAGGATAATGTGCCTGTGAGTGTCGTTATAGTCTGTCTACGTGTGTTGCTACGGCGTTTGTTGTCAAATGTCCGTTGCTTATAACACAGCAACATCGACGCTAGCTAGCTTCATTAACCTCTCTATGGGGTCTCTCGTTCTGTGCTAGCATTAAGCTAGAGGACCCTGGAGAAGGTGGTTTGGTTAAATCCACAACATGTTCAACTGGCTACGGCAACAAGCGGCTCAAAGGCACTTTTTTGGAAGAGTGAAGGTGAAACATCGTCGTGGAATCCTTCCACTTTTCAAGAAATGGCCCTTGGAAGAAGAAGCTGGCATGCACACCCGACGCACACTACACTCTTTGTCCTCGGATGCCAAAGAAAGGCTTTCCCGTAAACAGGCCTTCAGCGGCCTTCACACCTGCGCCTTTCATGGCCATTTAGCGGCAAGCCGGCCCGACAATGGAGGCCACCCGGCCGGGCTGAGGGCATGCCGCCAGCTTGAATGTGGCCCTGGCTGAAAAGAAGGCCGCCGGGTCCTCAGCAGCCCTCGCTGTGGCCCTTTTCCCACGAGAAATCATGTGCGCTCATTGAATTTGTTCAGCGTCAAACCGTCATGATCTGAAAACCTCGATCAAGCATCCCCGTGATGTTTTCATTACAAACGGGAACAGTCTTCACCGTCAGACGAGGACTGCACCACAGGGTAACAAAAACTCGTTTATGTAAAACTACTCCGCCGGATGATATGTATGGTGATTCCTTGAGATCCAAGTAGGGCCGACCAATTAATGGCTGGCTGATTTAATCGGCCGATATTAGCTCTCAAAAAAAAACTCCTTACAACGTGATGGAAAGAAAATGACGTTCAGACACCCACCCTGAAAAATCTGACATAATATTCACAGAAATGTGTTCTTTATCTTCAGTGAAGAGCGAGTACTGTGACAGCAGTTTCATGAGACACAGTAGCTGTGAAAGGAACTACCGGTACAACTGTTGCTTATCTACGTTGTTAGAGGATGGGCAGTCAGTAGCTGAAGAGCATTAGGGTGCAGTTCAGTTTTTTTTTCCAAATTAGTATTAGTATTAGTAAAGTATTGTTTTATGAAATAAAGAATTTCAAAGCGGAAATGTGGATAATCCTAATCACTTCTCGGCGGAAATCAGCAGAACAAGAGGGAAATGAGGACATGATGAAACACTTGAAAATCTTTTCCATCACTCGTGTGACCTACAAGAAAACACGTTCGAGAGGGGAAGCACAAAAAACAACTGAGAGGGTCTGGTTGCGCGAGTGTGCACACCCTCTCATAACTGGGGAGGTTGCTGTGGCTGGAATTAACCAGCCGCATTCAAACTCTTGTTCAGTTGGAGTCAGCATCCAATTGCCAAGCTCTAAAGTGCCTCTGATGAACCCCAAATCAAGTTCATGTGTTCTAGTAGGCTTTTTGTGCCGACCATGCGGTTGATTACTGTAACGTGAGAAAATGTGGAAATAATGAGTGAAATAAATTCTGTAGGTTTCCCCAACCCCCGCTTTCACTGATCTCAAGTCCCATGCGCAAGATTTTGGGGAGATCACACACAATCGTTCAACTCCACCAAAGGTGGAGTTTCAACTCCAAATCGTAGCACTGTTTCTTCAGGGATTCTTCCCACTGTAATGAGAACAGGGAGTGGCCACAAATGGGCATCGGCGGCACAATGCCGCACAGTACAAAGGAGAAAAAAGAAGTCACGACAACTGTGAGCCTCCTAGTGGGCTTGATGCTTCACACCGAGTCCTCCGCCTCCAAAGCCCGTTGCACTTACTTTGGGACTTCATTCACCCCCTCCTTCCAACTTGTCCAACCCCCCTCACAATCCCTTACATCCAGCTGATGGAAGCTCTTTAGTCCAGCGGCACCCGGGCAACCACATCAAAGAGAAAAAGCAGGGGGAAAAAACAGCAAACTAAAGCCGAGAGAGAAGGACGAGAGATGCTCACGACAGCACTCCTGCTGCTGCCGCTGTGGACGGGAGAAAACACAGCCGGACATTTGCCGTCATTTACTCGGAGAGGACTAAAGTGCCAGTATCTGTACTCTGTACTTTGATTTAAGTACAGAAGCATGCTTGTGTTGTTAAGAAAAACAACAAAAATAGAGGCTGCTAAAAGTCACAGTAGTACTGACTCAACTCATGAACGTCAGTAAAAGTATCAAAGAACGTAATAGAGAAAGTGTGAATAGAGAAAAGGCATATTTTGAATATGAATACTGCCAGCCCATTGTAGCACACAACACAGTCTTAACTTGAGTGCCAGTGCAGCTGCATGCTACAAAATCACAAAATGCTCTTCATCTTTCATGTGATGTAGTTAGACGTCACCGATCTTTGCACTATTGCAGAAAAGCAAAAGTGGCAGCCATTCAACTTTGTGACGCTCACCAGCAAATTGGCAAAACAGCAGCTCAAGACTACAAAAGTTATTAGAAAATAAAGAAATACTGTCAATTGCGTTCTATTCCTGTTTGGGTAACTCGGCACAATGTAAAAAAAGAAAAGAAAAAAAAATTGCACACAAAATAGCAAGTTGTCAGTGCATCTGCATGTTAATATGAGTGAACGTTATCGCCTCTCGTGAAATATCAGCCTGCTTTAAATGGAGTGCGGACATTTATTTGTACTCCGATTAGAATTGGGTTAGAAGAAGGAGAGTGCTCGATATAAATAAACCGCAGCTCAACCGGATTGCATTTGGTTTGACACTGCTGCAATTTTCTGCTGATCCGAATCCATTTTTGTCATGTGCACGGTGAATGGGAGTGTTGCTCTGTGTCGTATGTGCGTGCCGTCGTCTTGACAGAAATGGTGCGCGTGTTTTGGGGGATGGAGAAGCCCCGGCTTTAGGTTGAAACGCTTACAAAGTAAATTGGGCACCTGGTCCTTCTATTGAATTGACCTTGGGTTATGGGGGTCTCCGCTGCGAGGCTCCCTGACCAACTCTGATTTAGTGAATGCACCAAAGGTGCTGGCGGTGGGGGTGTTTAATGACAAACAACGTGAGGCCCATTCTAATGCTCTCTTTGTGGCTCATCATGAAAGCCCATTAGGGAGACAGCGAAAGCCTCTCTCTCTTCCCCATCGGGTAGCTTGATGGATTGCGGTCACGCTTCCCGGGACTCTTTGATCTCATTGGTCGCCCTCGAAGCCTCGATATGTTAACAAGTGAGATCAATCCTCCGCCTACTGGAGCCTTTCATCTCGGCACCCCGCAGCCCACTCCCTACCGAGCCCTCATCGGGCATTTTGCCTCGCCACCGCAAAGCACCACCTCTCCGGCACCGGTCGTCTTGGAGGAAGCGCAGCGATGCTTGTCATTAAAAAAGTGACCCAAAGGTTCGTTCGTGGCATCGCCATCATAATGGTTAGGTTAGCCATACGACAGTGATTCATACTCCCGGTTGGAGTCATCCCATTGCCTTTGCTTGAAAGACACGTCAGAGGCGACAAAGGTTCCGGATTAGAGCTTGCTGATCGCTGGCTGATTTGGCAGCGAACAGCAGCATAATGGACGATTCCAGTAGAGGTAGGCCAGGCTCCTTGCGGGCTGGACAGCAGAGAAAGCCGAGTGGTAAACTGTCGTTGGAATGTTGAAGTCAGAAGCTGACGTTGCATTCCCTTAGATCGAATGTTAGAGGTAACATAAGAACCTGGTTTCAGAAGCTAACATTGAAAGCCAACGTTACAGATAACGTTGGAAACGCTAACGTCTCCGACAATAACGCCGCAGTCGTCCGCTAACATTGGTCTCCTTTAGCTCTGATGTTAGTGGTAACTTTGGAACTTAATCTCACAAGCTCACTTTGGAAGCTAACGTAGCAACGGAAGCCAACGTTAAAGGTAACATTGGACACTAACGTTGGAGACTAATGTCAGAAGCTGACGTCGGAGTCTTCTCTAGTTCTAACGTATACAAGGTCACGTTGGGACCTACCTTCTGAAGCCTAAATTGAAAGCTAGCTCTAGTGGTAGAAACGCTCCCGTCCTTAATGGGTTAGTGGACAGAAATAAATCCATCCATTTCTCCATCCCAGCTGACTTTAGGTGACTGAGACCAATCCAAGGTGTAACCTTCCTCTTGCCCAAAATCAGATGGAAAAGGCTCAAGCTCACCTTCGACCCTTAATGAGAACAAACGCTATGGAGAATCAATTCCTCCCTCCCAAACATCCCTGGACAGAGCAATATTGCAGCCACGTGTGAGCTTGTTTACTTACACGCCAGGCTTTTTTAAGTGCAGGAATGTCATGAGCGAGACCGCAACATCACGGACTAAATAGAGAGAACGTGTGCACTGACACTGGGGGGTTGGGGGGCTGGGTAGGTTTGGGTGGGAGAGCTTAGGGGGGCGGGGGGCGGGGGGGGGGGGGTGGTGGGGGGCGGTGGGGGGGGGCGCGGGGCGGGGGAGGTCAAATCAGTTTGCCTTAAACTGCACACTATTACTATTTTGCGAACATAGTTGCATGGGCCAGCAGTACTGCTTCTGAAGACCCTGGGCAGATTAGAAGGAGATGGCAACACATGCTGAAATCTTATTGGATGAAAAAGCCAACATCCATATAGCAGTCTCGGACAGATTGAACAAAAGGAAGTGTTTTGGGAGGCGGCACCGTTGAAGACTGGTTCGCACGTCCGCCTCACAGTTCAGATGTCATGGGTTCAAATCCGGGCTGCGGCTTTCCTGTGTGGAGTCTTCATGTTTTCCCCGTGCCTGCGTGGGTTTTCTCCGGGTACTCCGGTTTCCTCCCACATTCGAAAAAACATACATGGTATGTTGACTAAACACTACATTGTCCCTGGGTATGACTGTGAGTGTGAATGTTTGTTTGTCTTTGTGTGCCCTGCGATTGGCTGGCAACCCGTTCAGGGTGTACCCCGCCTACTGCATGAAGACGGCCGGGATAGGCTCCAGCATGCCCACGACCCTCGTGAGGATAAAGCCGATCAGATAACGGATGGATGGGCTGTCGAATGGAATGATGAATACAATTTCATGGAAGAAATATTCCCAAATAAGTTGTAGACGTCGTGCTTTTGACAGCGTTTAGGCCAGCAGAGAAGCAATGTCCCGCCTTTGCTGCGTCCTGTGTCAGGGGCAATGGCGGATAAGTCTCGAGTTACGTCTCCAATGTGACAATTTCCTCAGTTTAAAAGAGTCCACTCGCGAGAGGTCTTATAACATGTGCCTTCATTGAATTGATGCACAAATAAATAACAGGCCCTCCCTCCTCCTGGAGTCCAGCTGTTCCGCGGAAGAGGGAGCCTCCCAACCCAGAGGGGACGAGGTCGGTGCCGGCCGGTCGGCCGGGACGCTGCGTTTCCCCACCGCTCCATCATTGTGTCATTTACCGAGAGAGCGGAAGATGGGGGAGCGCCACCGTTGAGGAGATCCGTGATTATGTGCCATTTCCTGCACTTAGCGCCTGGCAGAAAAGCCTGTCGATTCATAACTGTCAATCTGAAGACTTCAAGGCTTCGGTAGTGTGCTGCACTCTTCAAACGGTGATGAATGCTCGGCTAAATGTGGGATTGCGCGCTACAATTTGACTTGTTTTTCCACTTCAATCCCGTTGGCGTAGGTGCAGCGTGTTTCAACCAGTTGCCAGCTGTCCAAACAAATCAAGCGCATTGTAGTCGTCAAGGAACGCGAAAAACATGCTAACGACAAATGTGAGGTACTGTGGAACCTCAAATTTTCAATGCCTGAAAAGCTTGTAGAAATATGTTCAAACATTTGGAGTGAGTGAAATATTGCTGTTCCGCTAAAGGCCTGTCAGTGTTGGTACAGCGCGTTTCAAATTGTTGCCGACTGTTGCAACAAGTCAGGAAAAGGAAGGCATTTCCACCTTTTGTGGACTTGGAATGCTGATGTTACGAGTAATGGTAATAACCGAGCGACATGCTGCGGAATCTCACTTCATCATTGCCTTCGACCACACGAATTTGACCAAAGCTTTTGGGAAAATAAGTTGTCTGCACACTGACGGCCAGCGACCCGTTGACTGCCAATACTGGACGCTTGAGATCGCGCCATTCCACTTAAGCCGTGTAGGCGTCAGGAGAGTGCGTTTTAATCTCGTCAGAACAACCGTCAAAACAAAGCAGGAAAACAAAGGAGCTTCCGTCGTTCGTCTTCAATCTAAAAATAAAGGCAAGCGGCAAAGCAACGTGCACTTCACTACACACCACCTGGATGTGTGCTTAGAGACTAGGATTGGGGTCCAATTGTAACTTTTCTCCTTGGGGAGGTTATCCCTTACTTACAAAAGGGTTACCAGACTTGAAATTGGCCATTGACTCAAAAATTGGGTTACGGTTAGGCCCTGACCCTTGTCCATCTTAAAGGTTGCGTTCAGACTGAAGGCATATCTGATTCCAACCAGAGCCCTCCTCCAAGTGACAGTTTTTGGCAAGTGACCAAATGGGGTGCGGCCACATTATCGGCCCATCTGACAGAGAGCGGGGGCGTCGTGCGGCACGTGTAATGTTTGATGTGTCCGCACCACACCCACACGTGACGAACGCCGTTCGCACCATCCGTCCCCCCCGTCGACGATTCCACGTCGTTGCGTGATGGCTGCCGTCGCATCCCCACTGCCGGCCGCCGTCGAAGAACATTCCCGGGTTGAGTTTTGGTCCCATCACTGTTACGGCGTCTTCGCAGTGCCCTGCAGCTATCAAGGCCCACATCAAGGCATGCCAAATGTATGCCCCCCTCCCCATTAAGGGGCTCTCATCAGATAAACAAGATAAACAAGGCCAATTCCTGGCAGGCCTGATCAAAGCATGCAAGCGTTCACCCCGAGTAGGCAAAAATCAAAGGCAGATGAGGTCACACGCAAGTGGAGAAACACTCTGTCCCCTCACGGAGAGCAAAAGGGACCGTGCAGATGCAAGGCTAGAGACTTCCCTCTGGAAAACCCCAAAACAAAATGCCACAACAACTTTGCGTGGACAAGTGCACATAGCGTGAAGAGCACAAGACTTGGCTTTGCCTTTGATGTTCAATCTCTATGTATGTTGGCGCGAACAATGTGCCGCAGTATTGGCAACAGATCTTAGCAAGCAAGGACTGAAATTGAAACATTAGACACACGCTCACACTCGTGACTTGTGTTTGGTGGATTTTCCTGGCAGGTAAATGTGTCATCTAGGCAGAACCCGAGCATGTATGGCGGTGACTTATTCCCAAGTTTCCAAAGCTTTCCTCTGTGAATCACCTCTTTCTTCTAACGCCATTTCCCCAGACAGACACACGAAATGATTCCAAATCAAGCACACTGTCTTGCCAAGTGTGCATGTAAGGAGTAACACTCTTAAGTATCTGCGAGGACGATCCGTGAGCTGACTGCGGCCATCAGGTGCAAACCACCCGGGCATTTTCGGTACAGTTTGTTCATGAGCCCAAGAATCGAGTGGAAGAGTGCAAGTTGAATCCTCCTGAGGTCATACAATTCACAGTTTGATCAAGAAGAGCGTGCATTGTCAGCTAATTAAGACAGCGTGCTAAGCAGCGGCATTCAAAAGCTACTGGACAGCGGGGCTGTCTCCCGCCATCGTTATGAATTTGAAAATGTCACCTGGTCGTTCCAAAGACTTGCTGCAACCTTAACCAGAGAAGAAAGAGAGACGATAAAAAGATGAGCAATGTGACGTTATCACCAAAGGCTTTAGACTGGGGCGTGAGATAAGAATAACAATAAGAATAAGAAGGCCTTTATTGATCCCACAGTGGGGACATTTTCAGTGTTACAGCAGCAAAGATATAGATCACACAGAGACGGCGGCGTAATGTAGCCGTTAATGTATAACATGAACAGTAAACATTCGCCATCAAAAGCCAATGTAAGTATACGCAGTAACCATGTGTATATGCAAATGTATATACACACCAACATACATCTACATATGAAGAATGAAGTATGAAGAATGAAGTATGAAGAAACACTTTTTTGACCTGTACGTAGTACAGAGGAAAAAATACTTTAAGTGACAGTGCTGCGGTGCTGCGGTGAAATATAAGGAACAGTATTGGATAAGAGTAAAAATACAGTAGTGGGGAATGTTGAGTATTGCACAATATAAGATTAGGTGCAGGACTGCACAATTGCACTAATGTCCGCCAGATTGTAGAGACTACATTATAGATTATGGATGAATAGAATATGCAATGAATATACGTTGCAACATGTATAAACAGGACGTATATTCAAAGGATTCAGCTGCCCGAGCGCCGCCTCGCAAATATCCGAGGAAGGTGCCAGATTGGATGCTGTGAATTCAGAAGTCAGATTTTCTAGTTTGTAGTCATGTGTCTGTGCTGTGTTTTTTGGGGTTTTTTTTCCCTCTCCAATACATTTTCTGTGAAGGATTG
This sequence comes from Filicampus tigris, assembly GCF_054856515.1. Taxonomy (NCBI): domain Eukaryota; kingdom Metazoa; phylum Chordata; class Actinopteri; order Syngnathiformes; family Syngnathidae; genus Filicampus; species Filicampus tigris. The sequence continues at coordinate 77,180 of NC_141232.1, forward strand.
ATGTCTCATACTCATTGCTTTCAAAGCAAACCAGAGCAGTTTAATTCCATACCCAAATGAAATCATGCTGACAAGTCTATATGTCATAGTTTGGGGTTGCTGTCTCCTTATTGCCAGCCGGGGAGAAGAAGGAGAAAAAAAGGGCTTCGCTCTACAATGATGTTATATTTAGCACTTGCCTCGCTGACAGACCTCCGACTGTTGTAACCGGCCGGGGCGCAGCATCTGTAAACGAAGCCAGCAAGATGCAGACCAGAAGGAGACGGGCAACGCTCGAGGTTCTTTGATGGCCTTTGACAGACTACGGCTGGATTTCAGCTGCAGCTGGAAGTGGCCAAAATTGATTGAGTACCTAATCCCGTAGTTGCGCTCACTCAGGCGTCCGTTTCCCGTGGAGTACCTGTAGTCGAATCAATTTGGAGTTTGACCAAGAAGAATGCGAGAAGAGAAGAACATCCATTGTCAGTTCTGAAAAGTAAGCAGACACATTTGAAAGAGGGGCTGGCTGTGGTTGAAAATGCCTTTGACGGTTTTCAAATGACTACCGTTTGACCCCAGAACTCAAACTCTGACAAAGTCTTCATAACATGACTTCGGACTGTTGTTCATTGACTCGGCGCGGGCGTAGTAACAGAAAAATAATGCTGCATCTCTTACAGCATTTCATCACGGGCCACCCAATAGGCGGTTGCCTGATTGAAAAATCACTGTTGACTGATGACTCCAGCCGATATTTTGGGGTCAGACGGGAGGAAAATGTTTTCAGTCTGGGGTGTCGACAGTGCTTGTGGTAGGTACGGGTGCCGATCCACCCCGCCCCATCTCCTTCATCCCGTCTAATTAAAGGACCGCAATTCATCCGAGGGAAGACTTCGACGCATTCAAAGCGACCCGGGTGTCCTCTTTTGTCATTCCCCAAATTGCCGAATTCTGTCATTAATTATACATCTTAACTGCCTTTGAAGAAGGCCGCATGCCATCTTTCATGTCTGGCTCACATCAAAACGCTTTCAGAACTTCAATTAATTGGCCCGAGCCGTCCCGAGCATCCAGTTCAATCAGCAGGTTGTGCCTTTTTGTCTCATCATTATTGTTCCGCTTTGGGATTTGTTTTTTTTTTTTGTTCTTAGCTAAACAGCCGCGTCTGACGCCAGTGTATCATTGTCATGTCAAAAGCCGTCTTGGAAGCAGAGCGGAGCTTGTTATTGAACTCTGGAGAACCGCCCTGGAGCTGTACTTTGAGGAAGAAAAACCACGGAACCACAGATAATTCTTTACAGTCCACTCGTCTCAACTGCCTGTCATCAGATTTTCACTTTGTAAAGACACTTGAAAAGGAAATCGAGTCCGGTCTCCTCCACAGCAAAGGCCCAGGCGACACGAGGAGCTTGGAAGCGAGAAAAGGCTTTGCAGCTCCCGTACACACTTTCGGATGAGACGGCTGTCACGCTCAATGTCCGCGGTGGGAGAACCCAATAAAAGCGAGCCTCTTGTGCCATTGTTTGGACCTCAAAGCCTTCGGGATCACCCGGTCGGACGGGCACACAACAGAATGCAAATCCCAAAGGCTGGCACGGGATATAAAAGCAAACCGCCTCTGGTGACTGCTTGACGAGCAGGAGACCAGTCGAAAAACTCCGGCGGCCTTGAGGCGTTTGGCGGCGACGCCGGAAGGCGTTCACTTTCAAGCTCTCGCCACAGACAAACAAAGATGTAGAAAAAGCTCCTTGTTGAGAAGTGGCAATCGTCCTTGTAATTCCAGACCGAGCCAAAGAGAAGAACTTAATTACAGAATGGGACCGACCCAGCCCATCTGGAAATTGCACTTCCAGGAAAGACCTTTGAAGCGAATACATCCTTGATTCCACCATTTCTTCTACTCTCCGCTGTTTTGGGCCTCGTAAAAGCATCGTGGCTCTCTCCAGAAGCTTCGTTTGCAGAGAGATCCCACACAGTTGGCCAGAAAAGAACACTGGTCAGCTTTTATACTGAACCCAGTGAAGGCGGAATATCGCTGTTCGCATCTTACGACATTCCCCCTCAAAGTTGCGACACAAGTGTAGAGATGCTGGTGTGTAGGTTGCCGGTTCACCGCCCATCAAAACACCAATTGCTACTGTCCTAAGGTCCTTTTTATGGCCTTTTGGACTCTGTGACACATCCGCACTCTCGTTTTATGAATACACAAATCGCGAATGACTATTAGTTGTGGACACTGACTGACTGAATTTTACTGTGCAGCTCACCATTATCAGCTGACCAGCAGGAAATTGCCACCACTGCCTAAAAAGGTGCCTTTTCCTTGTCTGCGCATCGTCTTGGCAAGTTTACCACAATCCATTCGGCGCAATCGATTGAATTCTTCGGGGTCAATGAATGGCGTTGCCAGTGAAGTTAGCGCATTTGCGCAAATCTCGGCATGACTCCTTTATATTGGCGGGGACACGACGGTGGAGAGGAAAAGAGTACGTCTGTCTCACGGTCCTGCAGTTCTGGGTTCAAATCTGGGCTCAGGAGCACCTGTCTGGAGTTTGCGTGTTCTCCCCAAGCGCGTGCGTGTGTTTTTCTCAGGGTACTCTGGCTTCCTCCCACCCAATGCATGCATGCTGAGTTCCCTAAATTGTCCCTCGGCGTGAACGTGAGTGTGAACGGTTGCTTGGGCTTGGCTGGCGGCCAGTCCGGGGTGTAGCCCGCCTCTTGCCCAAGGTCAGCTCGCATGGGCTCCAGCTCACCAGTCGCCTAAATGAGAAAATGGATGGTCGGACGACGCAACCGAGGGGCTCGGGGGTGTGCTATTTTTCAGGTATTTTTATCAGCACAAGATGGTAGAAGGAAATACGTGAATGGGATTCGGGTGAAACAACTTGAAAGGTAATGAGGACATAATGCCCTCCAATGAAAAACAGCCGCTTCTATGTAAAGAGCATTTATACAAGAACACCGCTCATTCCTTTGTGTTGTACGTGGACGTCTGATACAGCTTAATGATTTCCGCAGCATTAGCTCACGAGTAAAGATGAAACACTTGTGGTTTGACACGCCCGGGACGCGGAGCCAGCGGTTGTAAACGGACCGTCACAGTCCTCTGGCATACACAGGTGATGTTCTGAGCGAAGGTGCGGCCGGAGCCGTAAATCATCTCGCTTTCACACGATGAAAAAGCTCGTCGTCTTTACTTCCCCACAACGCCCGCCCTCCCCCCACGCTTTCATGTTCCTCTTGTAAAAAAAAAAAAAAACAAAGCAAAAAAAAAAGCCAAACCCTGTTCAGATGGACTGCCAGTGACGGTCGGGCCTCCTGTGCGCAACGGGGAGCTGTCCTGACCAAACAAGTTTGTACAACAAAATCACGGGGTGGCACGTCCCCCCACCCCCCTTCATTGTCTACGGAGATTTAGCAGTGTCTTTAATGAGAGTCGCCTTGGGTATCCTGAACAAGTCCTCCTCGCCGACCGCGGGACCCAGCGACGACATCTTGGACCGACAACATCCACATTCATGCCCAGGCCTGCGTCTGTCCGTTGTCCAGCGCTCATCATCAGCAGGATGGCGGCATTTAGCGCCTACCGCAAGGCAGTTTTTTTGTTTGTTTTTTTTGACTTGAACTGATGTTTCGTCTGTTACTTAAAGAAACCAAAGACCCGTTCATTGAATGAGATCACCCAAAAGATCAGAATACATTTGAATCAACATGTTTCAGGAAAAAAATATCTCAAGGAATACGCAAAAATGACAGGACCCTTGATAATGTGCTTGGTCGGTTCAAGAAACGGTGCGCTCTACCTGGCCATCCATTTGCGTCACCACGCTTGCCGCTGGAAATGGACCCGAATGAGCTAAGCGGCGAACCGGCCGTTGCGGTGCATCTTGTGGGAGGCCATTTTGGAAGCGCTGAGGTCAAATCAAATGAAAGTCATTGACCTGAAGCGTAGGCTTGCTTGAGCAGAAAGACATCAAGTGTGAGGAATTTGAGCCCAATACGCATGCTTGTTCGCACACGTGCAAATCAAATCATTTGCAAAGCATCAAAGGCAGCACAGCGCCGAGAGCGAGACAAATGTTATTTTGGCTCACGTGCAAAGCTTTTGGTGCAGACCGCACACGTCATAAAGGAGAAGACGGTGCGGCCAGGATGTATCGAACATGTGCTGCAAGCGCTAATAAAGACAAAAAAGGAATCCTGGCACAGCACGCGGCGACTCATTCGCAGCTTCGCAACGCCCTCAGCGAGGAAGGGCCTCTCTTAGTACCTCTGCCAGGGAGGTTACACTTTCACTGGCGTTTAGTGCAAAAATGACTCAGCCAACCTTTTGTGAAAGGGTGGGACATGATCTCAGGAAAAGAGCGCCACATTTGGCTGGGGATCCAAGAACGAGGCTCATCTAGAAAGATGCGGCAAGTAAGGCTTCCTTCCCGTCCACCTTCCGCCCCAGCCCAGAGACCAGCCATACAAAGAAGACGGGAGATTGTTGTCACATCCATGAATGATGCTAGACATTCTTCAAGCTCCTTCAATGTTGCGCTTGGCCTCTCAGCAGCCTCCCTGACCACTGACCGGTCCCCCCTGCCCCCCCGCCCGCCGAAATTTCAGAGGGACGTTCAATTCTTGGTAATATCGCTGCAGTGCCACCCTTTTTCCACTTGAATGATGACACCGATAATGTATTTCAATATTATTCATGACCAAATTATCATTCGGTCTAATTATGCAAGAAATCAATGAACAAATTGATAAATGAGACAAATGAATAACCCTAACCCTTCCAAACGTTTCAGCAATTACCAGTCATTGCAAGGAAAAACTGCTGCAGGGTTCGCTGCAAAATCGGAGACGAACAAAAGCCGATCTCGACAAATGGAACTCAAGCCAAGACCCGATGTGCCAATGTGGACTTGGAATCCAAACAATGAAACACACATCATGACTTCATGATGATGATGATGATGATGATGATGATGATGATGATGATGATTTAAGGGTCAACGTCAAACGACAGCGCACTCGCCTGGATTAAACACTGGCTGGTGTGATAAGATCTGAAAAAGATACAAATTTAACGCATTAGAGGAAAAACAGCTACATTAATGCAACAAATGAAAATGAAATAAAAATAATGAATCATGGTCAGTTTCAGGTTGTTTTGTTATAATCAGTTTAATTATATGAAGCAATTGTTGAATATAGTGAATTTTTTGGAATGTATTTGTAAAACTTATGTATCTTTTCATTGCAGTTTTTGTAATAACATAATAGTAAGGCAAATGGATCAAAAACATGAACAACGACAACAAAAAATCATAGTACAAAATACTCATACGTACAAAAGTAATACAACTGACTCTTCTTAATCTTTTGAGGGCATTAAATGCTGAATTTATGAACGTAGCGAGCCATCTATGAGCCCCGAGCCAGACTTTGCCCGCCTGGTCACAGAATTGCTAAAACAACAAATAATGGCGAACCGAGACATGTTTGCGCGGTCTTTGCGCGTTGGCGTGCGTGTCTCCAAACGGAGCACCGAGACGAGGCTTCTTATGCCAGTGGCGTCTCTTCCGCTGGAGCTCGTGACTGCGCCTCTTTAAGTCCCACAAACAGATCACCGTTCCACAAAGGCCATCACGCAAGCCACACGTGTCCCGCAGAGCAGACAGACGCATGTGCACACGCAAAGGGGCTCCTGAAAACGCACTAACTAACTTCCCCAGGACACGGGAGACGGGAAGAAACTTGCTCAACAACATGGTCATCTTGTAAAGACTCAACATAAAACACAAGTGAGGAGCAGGAGAGCCAAATTGCAGCCTTTTGTTCACAAAAACGCGGACAATACTGAACAAAGCCGGTGTCCCGGAAGCCCCACTTCTTTTGGGAATGAAATACGGCAAAAAACTTGAAACCGCACAAGTCACCCATGTCCTGTCCAACGGTACAATGCCTTTGAATCGCAATTGGCACGCAAAACACTGACATTGAGGCGAAGAATTTTGTTGTTTTTGTGACACTCGTCGCCGCTTTTTCCCCTCATAATCGACGCGAGGAGCCCAGGTTCACCGCCTGACCTCAAAAGCCGTGCTGATCTCACATTCAAATCCATGCGATGCCGCCATCGACGGGGATCGGTCGGTTGTTGCATATTTGATTTTGCTCCGCGTTCAAGGCTGGAGAGGCTTGAAGGAAACTTTGCTTCGATGAAATCTACGTAGCGATACGGAGGGCGGACTGCATGGCCGCATTTGCATTCCACGGCACCGTTGGGGGCAGCGGCGCTCTGTGGAATCCGACTGCTTGTGGAGGTTGAATATAATTGAGTGGTTGACCACCTTATTGTCTTCCAATGGCTTGCATATGCACAGCCAGGCCCCAGCCACAAAATAAAAGATGTCTGTTCTTATTTATTTCTCAAAAGCACAACTTGGGAATCCGATTGGGCTTCCTTTCCGCAAGAAGACATTGGAAATCTTGCCAGTGGCTCTCTCACTACCACCGCCGTACAACAAGCGCAATGATCAACGCAGCGAGTCCATCAAAACATGTTGTGTGCTTGAGCTCCTTTCTTGCGGGATTTGTTGACGATCGGTTTTGTTGCATGTGCAAACGCCGCACGTACGGGACGGCGGCTGAATTTGGTGCGGCGCTCACTGTCGTTTGCCTCATGTCACTCACTTGTGTGTCCTCGCGGCCATCGTCTACTACCGTCTTCCCCGGAGATAGGCAGTCGACAGTTGTGCGAGTCGAGAGCTTGGTTTCACCGCAAAAGAAGGCACGATGTCCTCCGATAGCCGTTACTTGAAGGGGTCGGCTGTCTATATTGGATCTAGTCTAGAAACACATTCGATGACGCGGTACTCCGCACGGCAGCCGTGATTGAGTAGCGCCTGACGGGCATCACTGCTGTCAAGTACCAAGAGGTTCATGCTGTTGTTGTCATTTCTTTTCCCGCTTTTTGTTGCCTTCCTTCTCCCAGTCTGTTGATCCCATACCTCCCCCCAAAAAGTGCCATCATATGTTGTGGTTGCTACTGGTGTTTTTGTTGCCTCTTCTCTCTGTCGGTCCCTTCTGAAACCAATTACTGTGACATGTTTTTGCTTTTGGTTGTCTCTCTTCCCGCCTGCCGTCTGTCCCATCTGAAACGAGCACCGCACGGTGGTGTTGCTGCTTTTTGTTATCTCCAACCGTTTACCAGCAGATGTTGTTGATGTGCTTTGTTCACTCTCAAACAAAGTAGCAGATTGTGTTGTGGTTGCTATTCTTGCCACTTTTTGTGACCTCCTCCTGCTGTCTGTTGAGTGGCATTCTTGCTTTTTGTTATCACTTTCATCATTGTCTGTCCCCACTAAAACAAAGTACTGTACCAGAAAATGCGTTTGCTTTTTGTTGTCTCTCTCCTCTCTCTTGCCCCTCTCACAAAAATTCCAGCGGTTGTTCTTGTTGCTTTTTGTTGTCCCTCTCTTCCCTTTGTCTGTCCGTCCCCTCCCTAATCAAGTAGTAGCTGTCAGGTATTGTGGTTGCCGATGCTGGACGCCACCCCCCTTGTCGGTCGCCTCCAAAGCTACACATGACCAGGTGTCGTTGCTCTTGTTGTCATTTGCTATGTCCGTTGGTTTTCTCTCTTCTCTCTGTCTCACTGACGCCATTACAAATGACAAGAGAAACATGAAGAGTATGACACACCGGCCACCCGGACCGCATGACCGAGCGGCGCCCAACGGGACAGGTTAGGAACCCCCCCGACAAAACAAAACAACAACAACAACGACAACAACAGCAACAACAAAAGACAGTCGGAAACGGGCTCTTCGACCTGTCCTGCAGTGTAAATTTGCGGTTAGCGCTGTTGGGTGTTGAACACCTCTACTTTAGGCCGGTGAGCGTATGTGACAAAAGCATCGGGCAGCTTGTTTTCCTAAGTTAACATTTCCAAAGCATTGCGTGGTGAGTGGAATTGGTTTCCTTTGCCTCCTTGGCGGGAACGTAGACACTGGGCGGCAACTGGGGAGACTTCAGCGCCCTAAAAGCTGATCGGCCGTCGCCAGCAACAGCAGCAGCGCCTTCCAAAGGATTGTGCAAATGATGCGTCTCTCTGATTTTTGTCAATAGTGCTTGCACTCTGCATTATTCCCAAGTCATCAACTGTCGGAGAATAGTTAGAATGTTTGAAAACAAACCTCTCAATGATAACAGTATTGTCTCCCCCAAATAAAACAAACGTCTTTGTTCAAATGCACTGTTCCAAATTATTATGCACCGCACGCAGCGAGCTATTTCAATCAAGACTTGCCAAGCTGCTATCAAGTAAGGCGTCCTCCGTTAAAATGCAACTGGACCTGATGAGATGTTTTGCATTGAAATAGCTTTTGATTTCAGCAACTACAACCCGCCGCCAATGCAGCAAATTCAACAAATGACTATTTTCAGTTCTTTACAACTCATCAAATGTCCCGAAACACTGCCGTGCATCATTTGGAGCGGTGCATTTGAACAAAAACAAACGTCTATATTTTGGGGGGAAAAATGTTCTCATCAATAGGTTGGTTTCAAAACATTCAAATGATGCTCTAACAGCTGATGACTTGAAAATGATGCTGAGTGCCACTTGCAGAGTGCACATATAAAAAGCGGACAAAAGCATCATCGGCATAATCATTTGGAATGCACTTTAGCCAATTTGCATTTGGTCCTCAGCTCAGTCAGCTAGCTAGCTAGCTAGCTCGCTAGCTAGCTAGCTGACTGGCTAGCCGGCTAGCTCCTCACCACAGTGTGGTGGATCAGTTTTGTTGGATTCATTCACCGTCCCCGTCCAGCGCTGGCTTCTTCTGCGCAGCGATCGCGGAGGCCGACAGCTACGGTACTTGCATCTGTCATCTGCGACTGCAACAACAAACTGCGACTGCGCACATGTGCAGGAACAACAGTATGCGTAGTAAGTCAATATGACGTCAGCCATAGACACAGGCTAAAAGTCGCTTTCTATTTTGTATTTTTTCAAGTACGCGCAGTGTGGCAGCAGTTGCAACTCTTGTCAGAATAAAGTCAGTTATGCGATATTCAAAGATTCGTTGGGATTCGCCTCCAAAAATTCATACCCGCCGTTCGCTTTTCCTCGACTTCCAGGTCAAGAGACCACCAATTTACTGCAGGGATAGCACTATTTGTGTGTTGATGTGTGCCTTCAAGGGGCGTCGCCCAGTGAGTGACGTCAGGAGCCAGGAGTCAACTGGGTTGGCGAGTGTGAGCATCTTCTCCATGCTCCTTGCGAGTGTTTTCATTTTGCATGTGAAACGTAAACAGCTGAAAGTGCTAATTGCGACTGGGGCTCCCCATGCGCTCCTACCCGGCGAGCATTTCAGTATCCCAATTGCTCCATTTTTTTTTTCTCCCACTTCACTTGGGCAACGGCGTATTTGAAGCTCACTTGTAACCGAAATTTTGGCAGTGTATTTTTAGGAAAATACACGTTGTTTTTTTTTTTTTTTAAATCGGGTGCCGTAAGGCACCCGAGTTTCTTATTTCCAATCGTGTGAATGTTAAAGTGCCACGAGGCTGCACCATTCATGTGTTCATCTTTGCCGCCGATGCATTCCACAGCTTCCTTTGCTTCCCGCCCTTCACATGTGACGCTCGCCGAAAGAGGGATCAAATCCGAGGATGACAAAAGCACGGCGCAAATTACAAGGCTTTGTTTTGACTATTCTGAGCTCTGGCCCAACACTCAATCCAGCAGCAGGCCGGTCCTCTTTTTCTCTCTCGCGCTCTTCTACAGAAACGCAGAAAGAAAACAAGACGGCCATCCAAGTGGAAGAACAGAGCAAAAGAAGAAAGGCCATCATTCTGGGCTGAAGTATGAAGAGAATCAAGAGTGCTCTCATGCTCATCTTCATTTGTGCCTCACATGGTGACTTTGTGCGCTTGTTTCGCCCGACAGGCCGTTTCTGTGACGCCTTCAACGCCCGCCGGTGTCAGTGTCAAAGTGGCCGACTGATCACGGCCTCCGCTCTGCCTGGCTTTCGCCATGATAGCTTTGTGACACGAGAGGTCATCGGCTCGTGCGCGCTAGCTGGCCAGCGCCGGTATTTACATTTGTTGATGTTTGCGCGTCAGAATGGATATTACACATGCATTTTTGCAGATACCGTCTGGACGCGTGGACTAAATATTCCAAAGATAAAAGAACATCCACAGGAGAGAACAAAGGCGCACCCGACTAACAAAACAGACGCGTGCGGTGCACCATCCCGTCACGGATGTAAGTGTTAAATGTCAAATTCAGTATTCCTGTCAAATTTGTTTTTTCTGTTTTCCACACGTGAGGCGAGCCAGAAAAGTCGGAATCTTTCCCACAGTGGTAGGAGTGGGACAAAGCGTTTGGATTTGGGGCTTGAAAAGAGGCTGTTATGCACTGCGTGAGATACTAGTGATGTAGTGGTTCACATAACTCACTATTGTGCATCTGCTGTGGGATTGAGTCCCACTTGATGTGCTGTTCGCAGTCACCCTGTGATTGACTGGCCTCAAACGCGTTTGGCTTTAGAGTCGAACGTGTGATCATTGTGAGCCATTGATAGTGGCGTGGTTCACATAGCTGACTTCCCACACCCTCACATGTGGCAAAGGAGAGCCACACTCACCGATGCCAAGTACAGTAAAACATGTAGCTGCTGGTCACCACGGTTCCTGGCCAGACACACTACACATCGACTCTCCAGTGTCACACATGCCACCCCACCAGGACCCGCCTCTTACAGGCACATTTATTGTATGTACACACACACAATAATAGGTTACAGTCCTATTTTCTATACATTTTAGGCTTGCACTTTTCTTGGGTGCATGTTCAAATATGTTTGCAGTATGTTTGAATTTTTAGTTTTCATGTGTGTCAAATTTGTGGGAGGGGCAAAACTGTTTAAAGAAAAGAAAATGGTCTCTATACTGCAGATTTTCACCTAATGTGTGTGGGTCTGGTGTGTTCGAATACATTCAAAATATGTTTTAAAAAGTGAAAATTAAAATGTGTTTAAAGTGGTTTAAAGTATATATACGGATATATACACACATATATACACATGTACGTATACACATATATACACATATACGTATACACATATATATCCATATAAATATATACACATATATATACATATAAACATATATACATCTAAATATGTACACATATCTATTCATATATACACATATATATATACATATATATATATATATACACACACATATATACATATATACACAGATATATATATATATATATATATATATGTATACACACATATATACATACATACATTTACACATATATGCATATATATACACATATACATATATATATGTACATATACATACATATACATATCTATATATATCTATATATATGAGATTTTTAGATATACATAGTCTCGCCATATTACAGAGATAGACTTTTGAGGGTGGATCTGTTCACTTGGTAGTGTGCTTCACATAGCTACCGCGATGACCTGTAGTAGGATAAGAATATTTGAAAATGGATGGATGGGATGTGAATGTTCAGTCCAACAGCCGTGCACACATCTCTGCTTTCACACGGTGCTTTTGCTTCCTACCAGCCGTGTTTCCTTGACCTCGTGGTGCCGGAGGATCGCCGTGTTTCCCTCCCGCATATCAAAGGCCCGCCTTTACAGTTATCTCTGCCGTGGAAGCAATCAGCGCGGATGTCGGGTCAGCTGTCTGCCCCAAGACGCAAAGCAAACGAACACGCCGTCGACTTCAAAGCCCGGGCATAGATTGTCGTTTCAAACTCTGGATCTCATAACCACCACTGGTAAGGATGAGCATCGAGACGGGGAGAATACCTTTGAATGATTACAGCCGACCAAGATTACAGGACAGGCTCGAGAGCCGAGAGTGCGGCAACAACAACAACGACGACAACGACGACAACGACAACAACAACAACAACAACAACAAAGGGGAAGAGCGGCATCGTTTTATTCGGGCCTTGTTATTCTGCTGGCTAGCGAAACCCCAAACCATGTCAAACATAATGGAAAATATTTGAGGTCTTCTTTTATTAACCGAGAGCGGCTTTGATGTTTGACGTCTTTATTTGTTTTAGAAGAAGAAAGGGAATAGAGCAATATGGCATGCAAACCATCTCCTTTTGGAGCGAGCTGACCAAAAAAAACAAAACAGAACAAAACAAAAAAAGGCTTGCTCATTCTACATCATCAATTAAACATCACTATTGGCCGCATCAAAGAGCAGCAGAAAATGATCAAAGTAAGGCGCCTCGTGTTTGAACTCAAACCCCTTCCTGCTACTGTGTTGTCCTGCTCAGGAGCCTATCGCCGGGGATCTTTTTGAAACGACAAAAGCACAGCAAGTCTCTATAAGACTTCATTTACACCGTGCGGTTCATCTGACACAGTTCCAAATGTGGGGGGTATGCGTCATGGCAGCGTAGGTAGACATAAATAAAGAAAGAATTTGCCTGGAAAACTGCTGTGAAACACTGTTACCGACAACAAAACATGAATTGAGAAATTGTAGCATTGCAATATACCAATTTACAAAATGCAAAACACATTTACAAATAGAACCATTTAGATGCACTGGGATGGGTAAACACAACAACGTGGTTGTACAAATTGATTTTGGAGCTCCCCTCATCCACAGAGGGTGAAAAACATACATAGAGGCTTAATACATGCGTACAATCACCTCAGGCTGAAGGTGTTGCATCCTTTTAACTTGACAAGTCCAAGCCCAATTGACATCTCGTTCATGATCATGATTGACTGCGCCTGGTAGTTTCTCTTCGGATTTGCATGACAATACTTATTGGGTCAAAATATACCCAAAATGATGGTGAGGTCCCCAAAACACAGTGAACATATATACATATAGATATATATGTATATATATATATATATATATATATATATATAAGTCCGCTGATAGTGTAGTGGTACACACGCCCGAGTTGTGTACGGGCAGCGTGGGATCGATTCCCGCTCAGTGACGGTGTCTGTGTGTGCCCTGCGACTGGCTGGCGACCAGTTCGGGGTGTAGTCTGCCTTCGCCCGTTGACGGCTGGGACAGGCTCCAGCAACTCCCCGCGACCCTGTATAGGATAAGCGGTTTGGAAGATGACATGATATATACATATATATATATATATATATATATATATATATATATATATATATATATATATATATATATATATATATATATATATATGTGTATATATACATAAATACATATATATATATATATATATATATATATATATATATATATATATATATATATATATACTTACTTACTCTTACTTGGTCTTTTGTATCCACTTCTAAAAAAAACTGCAGTCACTGAATCGACACATAGAATAAAGTCGAAGGAAGTCAGTGAAGATGTAAGAAGGACTGCTGTAGATTTGCCTTTTGGTGTATTGTTAAGCAACTGCGTTTATTGGATCGGTCTATACTCAGGAAATTGAAAAAGTCCATGAAAATCTGTTGGGTGGTGGGTGAATTATGGTATTTCAAAACAGAATTTAAGTTGTTGATTGAAGAAGAAGAAATGTCGACATATTTTTTTCAACAACTCCAACTCCATCTCATTGGCTTGAGCCATTCTCAGAACAATGGGAACATTCAGGGAACTGAGTGAAGAGCCAAGAAGGAGAACTGTGAAAGTCTTCTGGAGCCAATTCTCAACAACTGCAACACCAACCCTTTGCCTCAAACCAAACTACGAACAATGAGAACTTCCATGGAGCTCGAAGGAGAATTGAAGATGTACACAAGCTGTCTTTTGGGGTCATTTCCAAATAAGCGCAAATTCCAAGATCGTCAGTTCAAGTCATTGCACAAAGTATTCTCCATTGTGGTTTTGAGAAACCCATCCATCCATGATCGATAGCGCTTCTCCTCACAAGGCTCGCGGGGCGTGCCGGAGCCTATGCCAGCTGTCTTTGGGCAGTAGGCGGGGGACATCCTGAATTGGTTGCACGGGGAGAACATGCAAACTCCACACAGGGAGGCCGGAGCCGGGATCGAACCCACGACCTCTGAACTGTGAGGCGGACGTGCTAACCAGTCGACCACCCGTTTTGAGAAACCATATTTGTATAACTATTTGACGCTATAAAAATAACGCTTCATATTACCCATGAACATTTCCAAATCCAAACAAAACCCAAAATACTACACCTAAATGGGAAGTGTTTAAGTGTAATTCTGACCTCATTTGCTGTCGTACACGGAGGGTTGCCTCCTGCCACAGCCGTACGTGCTCTGGCTTTTGTTAGGAGCCTCGCGATGACAGCGTCAAGAAAATCAGCCAAACGCTGTTCCGGCGACAGCCTTTAAAGTGAGCGGTGGACATAAAACAGCTCCACTTTGGAGATGACTTGGAATTGTTCACACCACTCAGATGGAACACCAACACTAACAGGGAAAATCAAAGTGATCAAATCCCACGCAGGCACGGGGAGAACATGCAAACTCCACACAGGGAGGCCGTGGCCCGGATTTGAACCCACGACATCTGAGGCGGACGTGCTAACCAGTCGCCACCGTGTGTGGGGGTGTATGGGGGTCGCGGTTCGGTACGGGTTTGGTACAGCAATAAGTCTCAAATGCATAAGACTGGGGCTTTGTTTTGTTTTGTTTTTGTTTTAAGTTCCAATTCAATTTTCTATAAACCCCCACACATTCCCTGTTATAAAAGCACAAAATAGAATAAAAGGCTTAGGATTAGAATGATTTTTCATGAATAATAATCGTATTAATTATAAGAATCAAACACGGGAAACCCCCCCTGTCCTTGTATGGATAGAATGAGGTTGCAGATAAAGTCAGGAAGCACTTGGTTCGAAGCGTTAGGGCGCAGCAGAGGACAGCTCATGCTCCACCACGGCTCCTGTGCGAGTGTATATGACAGGGAGCACGATCTTGCTAATATGCGCCCGGGATGAAACATTGTAACGGGGCTCCAGCATGTTTAGTCAACGTTTGAAGCCCGGCTTCTCGACTAAAGCATATGGGCCGGCGCGTAGACGTTGCGACGTATATGCCGATTGCTACTAATAATTTTGGCTCTGTTTGCTTTCGCTTCTCCACGCTGCTTACAAGTAGCGGGGATTAGTTGTTAGCGTAGAGCGTGTTTCTTTTTTCTGCCCCCGGTAACTGTATCGGCGTGATGCCGACTTATATGTGTGAGCATTGTAGCGTCTTCCAAGAACAGGCCGTCAGATGTAGTCGAATTCACGCATTTTATTAGTCCAACCGGCTACTGTGGGCGGTAGCCGACGCCAATACGGTACAACAACTGTTAAGTTCACAAAGTGTCACGGCTCCCTCTCCTTCATCCTCCGCTCCTCCTCTCTCGCCCGCACCTCCTCCCGTCTCGAGAGCCGCGCGATGCATTCGTCAGCCTGGGAAACAACACAAGTCGGCAAAACACAAATGAGAGCGCAACGCAGATAACCCAATTCGTTACAACATGTTTGAAGTGTTACCTGCAACATCCCGCACGGAGGTCGACACACAGTCGAACAACAAATGTGGCGGTCGCTTGGTCTCGGGCGTTGACTTTATTTTTTCCTTTCTCCCATCAGACGTATTCGTCGTATGACTGCGTGCACCGAACCGTGAAGCCATACCGAGACGGTACAAATACAAAAACCGTTACGCCCCTAATACTCCCTATAGACAGATTGATAGAAATGCAAATCTAAAATCACTTCACGCCGCTAAAGCGGGCTTGAATTGGCTTCCATTTTTGCCCCAAGAATATGCACCGAGCAGGCCCACTAGTCGAAACACGGCATTCTGATTAATAGTGCGTTGATGGAATATGAGTTAAGCAGCAAAATCCACCCCTTTTTAGCCATCTCACGGGTTCCCTGAGCCCTGAGCAGTTGTTTCCCTGAGCCCTGAGCAGTTGTGATGAAATGGCTGAAAAGGGGTGGATTAACTCTTATTCCACAAATGCAATAATGATCAGAATGCCTTGTTTCAACTAGTGGGCTTGCATAGTACATATTCGTGAAAAAAAAAAAAACATGTTTGGGTTGACTTCCCCTTTGACTCACTTCTGTTGGATGCATATTCGCCATGCGTCCCACCCGATGGCATTGACGCTTATCAAGCACAAAGGGCACAACAATATTATGGTGTCCGCTGAGCGCAAGTGCCCATCACCAACATTAGCCAGTAGAAATATTCCTGTGAGAGTGGGCTTGAACGAGCGCTTCTTCTTGTTCTCACACATACAACGAAAAAAACCAAAGCAAAACAAAACAGAAAAACACCAAGCTGAGTGTATACCGACAGCTGCTGTTCCTCTGGTCCCCTGCAGAGAACAGAAGGAGAGCTTTGAAGATCTTGACCCTCTGGAACAATAAAACGCCATCATCAAACACTTTGCTGACCCCTCGGGGTAATATGTAATCAACTTCAACTGTGGGCTTCACTCGAACTGACGCACCTTCAACACGGGCACATGTGGTCCAAATGGCCCCAGGCCAAATATCGCTGTGTGCCATTCGCAATTGTACACACTTCAAGATTACAGACTGTCGGGGACTGGGCCTCGGTGTAAAAGCTCAGCGAAAAACCAATACTGTCCACATTCACTCATACTCAGTCAGTGGATTCGACATGATGAAGGTTCCGAGCAAAAGGACGGTGTTCCACGTTGACTACACTGTCGCGCTCGGGCAGCGAAGAGAGGATTGAAAAGTGATGTGGCACTTTGGGCTGCTCTTCAAACGCGGGCACACCCATATGGAAACGCGTGGCTCGGAGGTAAAGGCTTTGATGACATAGTAAGCGCCTTGTAGCGCACAAGACGAAGACAAACAAACCCGCGGCCGCTACTGGACTCCAGGTCTGTCCAGATTCTGACGCTGCACGCTTTTTCGACCTCAGGGCCTGGCTTGGAAACACAAATAGATTTTTGATCTTATGTAACTTAGCATTAAGATAGAGGCAAACGGGTGCCGCGGAGCCAGCCGCGGCGGCAGCTGGCTGGGAATGCTCCGCGCCTCTGACGCAGCGTTCGTCTTTTACGTGGCGCGCGAGGAAGCCTTGTTGACAGCCCGCTCGCTATTGAGCTCAAGATGGGGGTCAGGGGTCAAGCGCTTCCTCCTGACATGAAAGCACATCCCCGCGCACCTAGCTCTTGGTATCTGTCTTCCGCCCAACCACCCCAGTCACCACGCCAACCAAATCATCTGTACCGACATAATGCGGTGCTCGTTGGGGCCCAAACAAAAGCCATGTGTTAATTAGCTTTGAAGGCGTCATGACTTCAGGGCCACGGACCATCTTCATTTCAAAGCCAGGGCCCAAAAACAGGTTACGCTTCGGATGCGGAACAGTCGTCCTGCCCTCTACCTGCCTTGGTTTCACAGGAATAAACAGGCGTTTTGTTGTGCCTCCGGTCCTCTGGCAGGTCCGATCTGGTCCCAAGAGGACGCCTCGCTCTCGCTTTTGTGGGGCTCCTTAAATAAGTCAATTAAGAAGAAAGTTCTGACACGTGAGAATTGGCTCGACACCTGTCCTCCAGATGTGAGGGTGCTCACGTTGATGGAATTTGGACTTATTCTTCAAGGCTTTTATCCTGACGACAACTTGATGTACATAAAGGAAAGCAATAAACACCATATTCATGCAAACACTTTTCTTCTTTTTAATCTCCTAAAAATGTCTCTAAAATAAGAACTCCCACAAAGGCGCTCAAAAATGTTGCAGTAGGCCAACTGGGCTGTAATACCACACACACCGCCACATTGAACACATCAGACATGCTAACAAACAGCAACAGTGGAGGAGGAGGAGGAGGAGGAGGCGGAGGAGGAGGGGGAGGAGGAGGAGGAGAAGGGGGAGGAGGAGGAGGAGGAGGAGGAGGAGGAGGAGGAGGGGGAGGGGGAGGAGGAGGAGGAGGAGGAGGAGGAGGGGGAGGAGGAGGGGGAGGAGGAGGAGGTGGAGGAGGAGGAGGAGGAGGAGGAGGAGGAGGAGGAGGAGGCTACTCGGAATATCCTTATAGGACTACGATTGAGAGTCAAATTGTACACAAGAGGAGACTGATAATGGACCACTGCAGCCAAGTGGAGACTGTTGAATATGATAATTAGTGCGTCCAGAGCAAGGACGCAATGTTTGCTCTGCACAAAACCAGCGAGTGACCAGCAGACACTCATGTGGCATCGGCTCAGCGGTCTTGGACCCAAAGAAAAAGGACCTTGTAATACACTGGAATGAAAACAACGGAAAGGATCGATAAAGGGTCAAAACTGAGTAGGCACAGTGCAGAGGGAAACGGGCAAAAGGCCAAGCAGAGGCAAAAGGCCAAGCTATTAATCCTGTGTGCTGCTACAACTTGTAACCATGAGGCCAATGTAACCGGCCGGCGGCATGAAAAAAGCCACTTTCGGAAAAGGCGCAACGACAACAACCACGCAGATTTCCCCGTCTGTAGATTCCAGAATTTTCAAACAAGGTCATGTGTCATGACCTAACATATCCGTATCCGACGCCAACCAATACCACAAATTAGTTCACCGATTGGACAAAAGCCTCTTCCGGCAGAAACGTCACCTCAGATCCAGAACAGAAGAACCAACATCTACCCGCCCTTACCTTTTGGACAGAACCCACCAAATGCTGTTCTATGACCACAACGGTGTCACGGCATTGAAAACATTGACAAAGGCAAAAAAAGAAAACAAAAAAACAAACAAATAAATAAATAAATGCCGCGGCGCAGTCGCAAGAGGCTCCTCTGCTTGTAGTTACGTCAAATATGAGTTGATGAAAACCTCAGAGACAACGTACTCATCAGTCACCCTCCAAAATCAAGATGACGACACTTCTCATACCGGACACGTCAATGAGTAAAGCCTGAGTAAGTCTTCCTTCCACCCGCAAAACGACCACTTTCTTCCTGCCGGGGGGAGAATGGGAGGGAAGCGCATTTCAGAACAAGACGAGAAGGTTACCTTTTTCTGAATAAATGTTTCCACTGGCCGAGCCAACGTGACCGCGAAATCCAAGAAAATAGTCCCAGATTCAATGGTTTAGGTTGGCCCTTTGCGGAAAACACTTCCTCAACCTCGGTGAAAGTGGCTTTAGTAGTACACTTCCAGTTTGTGTTTGTAATTAGATTGCGCAACGATAGCCCTACCTACTGGTGGTTTTGCGAGAGGATGTGCACTGGAATACATCAAAGAGCTTGACATGAATCATGCACCGTCCCTCCCGCTTCGACCTCTCCGCGGTCCTTCTCGACATGCTCTCATCCGAGAATGAACAAAACATGCTCTCTAGTCCCTTCAAACCGTTTTTTGTTGCGACACTCCAGAAGCCGGTCATCGTGCTTCAGACACCTTTTAATCCTGGAAATGAACCTTATGATGTGGGAGGCAGGTAAAAGATGGTGATCCGCTGAGGCAGACGCACGGAGTTGAGGCGAGAGCATGCTTATAAATAACCAACACTGCACGCTGCAGTTTCCTCCAAAAACAAACACTTTCAGATACTGCCTTGTAATTTATCACA
Source organism: Filicampus tigris (assembly GCF_054856515.1). Classification (NCBI taxonomy): domain Eukaryota; kingdom Metazoa; phylum Chordata; class Actinopteri; order Syngnathiformes; family Syngnathidae; genus Filicampus; species Filicampus tigris. The sequence continues at coordinate 96,739 of NC_141232.1, forward strand.
GTTGACTCGTCTGTGGAGAGAGAATCAAAGGGAAGGACCGACCGACGGAGCAGAAAGAGAGCAGAAAGCCTTCTTTTGGGGCTTTTTTGAGATTGCATTGGTACTTTTCAATTTTCTTTTTTTTTATTTTGCCTGATAACAACCGACTACGGTTAGCACAACAGGCTGTTTTTGGCCAAGCTTGCCATTATTTGGCTCTGCGACTCTTTGTGGCTGGGGTTGCCAAATATGCCATTCAGCCCCCCTGCCTAGGACGGTTTAGTTTGTGTTTCTCCTGGGAGTCAAACGAAAAACAAGGCACACCTGACCGAAAATGAATCGGCGCTCAAAAAACGTTCCTAGAAATGCTCATCCGACATAAATACACGGACATAAACGGGGTTCACGTTCACCCCAGATAGGAACGAGTTGAGAACTTTCGTTCATTGAACTCGCTCAGGTACAACACCGCCAACTGTTACTGTAAATATTCTGCGTACGCAAAACATGCTAATGTGCGTTTCGGAAGGTGAGAAGACGGCGGCAATGATTGTTTAGGATTCCTGTTTAGGGAGGAAAAAAAAGAAAGGAAAAAGGAATCAAGAGGCCTGGAAGAGCCCACGGAAAGTAATCAAGTAGCAGAGTGATGTCACGCTGATGAAAAGCCGGCTGTCAGACAGTTGGCGACGACGGTTGCTCTTTGGCAAAACGACGTCAGCTGCTGTACACCCCCGCCCAAAAATAATTGACATCAAAGCAGGTAGCCCAAAAGCTGGCACCGATTTGGGTCGTCTTTGATTACAGTAGCTAGGATCAAAGGAAACGGCTGCTCGGTGTTAAGAACGTGTCCAGGATAATGAGGCACAGCACGCAAGAATGGCGGCCACCGGCCAGAGATGACACATTTTCACCAAAACTGCCACCAAATACTTGGATGCTGACTCTGCGTCCGTGGAGTCTCCCCAAGGCAGCGCCCCAGACCATGAAAGCGCAAGTCAACTCAACGGGAATTGCACGAGGCCTTCACGCAGACATTAAGCCGAGCTTGCCGAACAGGGCCGTAACAGAGGACATTAATGGCATTAGTCAGCCTCTACATTTTGTTTTTTACAAAACCCAGCGAACTTTGTGCACTTTTACACAACTTGCTGCAACTAGATCATGAGAAGTGCGTTGATGACGGCACAGTTGGCCATTTCAATTTGTAGAACCAAGAGCTTCCCATTTTTAAAACAAGAAACAGTTCTGCTGTCCTTCTTTTTTCTGCCTCGTAAGTCGCCACGGTCGCAATCAATCAATCAATCAATCAATCAATCAATCAATCAATCAATCAAGCAAGCAAGCAAGCAAGCAAGCAAGCAAGCAATCAAGCAATCAATCAATCACGATCCCATCTTTTTAGTTGCACAGGGACCCCTCACAGGGGATCATTTCTTGCAAAGACCAGTCATAATCCTAAAGCCAATTAAAGACATGCCCCATTGCGTACCCGCGTGTGTAAAACTCACCCAGCTTTCTGGAATACCCGAAGACGTCAACCAATCGCCCCGCTCCTTCCGTACAAGTCCAAGTACAACAACAATGACTTTGGCAGCAGGCACAAATAGCAAAACTCCTGGTGCAGGGACGCCAGGACTGGCGTGGGGCAAGTTTAGGCGACTCACACTCGAAAAGAGTATGAGTCAGTGGTCAGTGTTCTACTTCTGTTTTCTTTACAGCAACCGACCTACTGATTACTAAGGAATGGGGAAAAGCTCAAAGGAAACTTTTTTCTTTTTTTTTTCCCCCAGTGAAAGAAGAGAGTCTACTTCTTCGGGTCGGTTCGGAGAGACTCAACCATGCTTTCATCTCCAGTAGACTTGATTATTGTAACCGTCTACTTACTGGCCTCCCTCAAAAGAGCATCAAACAGCTGCAGCTCATTCAGAACGCTGAAGCTCGGATTCTTAGCAGAAAAAGGAGATCGGGACATATTACTCCAGTCCTAAAGGCTTTATACTGGCTCCCAATTAACTGAAGAATAGATTTTCAAATTTGCCACTGATCTATAAATCACTGAATGGCTCTGAGATCTGCAGCCTTGGCTCAATTAGTGGAGCTCAGAGTCCAAGGTAAGCATGGTGAAGCCGCATTTGGCCGTTATGCTGCACACAAAGGGCATCCATAAGCTGTCAACAGAAGTCAAGTCAGCCAGGTTAAATCCAGGTTCAAAACTTTGCTTTTTTTCTCAACCTTTGATGAAGGTCCTCCAAACAATTTCAAATCATTTCTTTTATTTGATGTATTTTAGAAACCCACTTTTATCATCTTTACTTTGAAATGTTTGTCATTTTTTTTCTGCTCGTGTGTTTAAATCTTGTCACCGTACATTCAAGTCATTTCGTTAGCTACTATTGTCTTCTCTGCTTTGCTTTTGAATGTTGTTAACTGTTGTGTTTGCAAACGCTTCTAAGGTGTTGTGTTTGCTTGTGTGAAGCACATTGAGTTGCCTCGTGCATGAAATGTGCCGTTTGAATAAAAGCGCCTTGCCTTGCCTCATGTTGCCGCAGAACCGCCTATTTTGTGGGTCTTGAAAGATCGGCAATATAGGGAAGCATATCGCTGGCCGATTTCGAGTACTTTGACTCACTCGGCTTTGCTCCGCAAAAGTAAATTGCCCGGTATGACTGTATGGGAAATACGTAAATGTTTGATGGATTGGTTGCATCTTTACCAAATTCAAGGTAAGAATTCCAAAGTGGCCCCTTGCGTCCCTACGTGAGAGCCTCGGAGCAAAGCCTTCCAGTTCGGAGGCAACGGCAGCTATTCTGCATCCGTGAACAACAAACAGCTGACCGCAGAGAGCCCTAATGCAAGCTGTCCGGTCTTGAAAGAGTTGGTTCCTATCAAGCGGGGGGCATCATCTGCAACCAATAGATGGCCCCCTCTTGCGAAATGCGAGCCTGCTCGACAGATGTCTCCCGCCTCACTTACTCTCTCGTCCTCCCCATCTGCGTGCACATCTTGGATGGCACCTCCTGATTGAAGTCGGGATCAAGGTCGTCCAGCGTCTCTCCGGCCGATGTCAGGGACGTGCAGCGGGGGCACATAAAGGAGCTCAACGGGTGCGCTAAGACCCACAATCTCTGTGAATGTTTGTCTCGGGTGGGTGGCTTTTGACAACAGCTTCCACGTGAAATGATGGGGACGCGCGTCTGCAGTTCGGCGCCCGAGGGGACGTCGAACAGAAACTCAAAGTGTTCCCGAGAGTGGAGGGAATTCAAGCGCTTGAGCATTAGCAACAGATCAACGTCTTCTTGAAGGACAGCTTTGGAACAACAAGCTGAGTGGTTCCAAAAGTGTGGGTCAGTGTCCAAAAGGCTGCAAGCCATTGTATTCATTGTCAAGATGGACATCTTTTTTTCCTGGCAAACTGATTTTACCATTCATGTTTGTAGCAGTAAATTCATTTATTTGGCATTCTGTCGGTGTCATTATCTTTTTATGTTTCTTGGACGGGTTGAAGCTGTTCAATGAATTCCATTGCTCTCTACTTGGGACATGTGCAATACAGTTTGATTTCCATTCCATTTTAAATTCGATTTCCATTCTTAAAGGGGGCATATTATGGATGGTTGTTGTTTTTTTTGTTTTGTTTTTTAACTACTTGTACCCACATTTGTGGGTCTCTGGAGGGCCTGCTCACCCATCAAGTGTGAAATTAGACAGCGGAGTAACTGTTCTGCCTTTGTCTTTAAATGGAAGAATTGAACTTGGGCGCGCTGCGATGTAACAGTGGCGTTCATTTACATAATGCCAAACACGTTACCCCCTGTAAAGATGTGCTCTTTAAGGATGAGTCGACTGACCGCTTGGCTACTTGTCAGCCATCTTGGAAATTGGGTTCTGTCATTGGGATTCCTTTGGGATTGATTGCACTTTCAGTGTGGTCAATATGTACAGAATTATCTGTGAAATCTCAAGACCGTTTTTGGAATGACTGACTTCCGTTGCCGTCAACTCAAGACAGTTTTTGGAATGACTGACTTCAGTTGCCGTCAACTGATCATTTCTGAAAATCCCACCAACGGCCACATTCATCATGAATTCTACATGCTTTTGATGGCATTCCAGCTTCCGTCTTGGTGTCAATCATTGTTTTGCATTGGAAGTCTTAACTGCACTTTACTGCTTCTTGTTGACCACTGAAAGCCACATCATGCGTGACTTTTGTCTTTGACAAAATGTCTTGAATGGCTGACTTCAGATTGACGGAATTGATCATGTGTCATACCCGCTTTTGATGGTTTTACATCGTCCATCTTGGACTAGATAATTGTGTTGTTTACGAAGCAGTATGGGAGATTTTCTCAACCCGCTTTGTTCCATTCTTATTTTGTGTGGTTTGTGCTCTCTATTGAAAAGAATTTAAAGGCCCTCCTCCATGAAGCATAAATTCTTTATGGATGGTAATCTGTGCTTTGTTCTCCCATTGAGGACCTCCACCTGTTTCTGATGATTTGAGCCAGAGCCTGTCCCTTTCAAGAGGCTGATCCTTCCTGATCTCTTTGATGTAACCTGACCTAACGGTTCCAACTCGCCGCACTTGACGGACCTCGCTGGACAGACCCTCAGACCCTCGATGACAACAGCTTGTGCGCATCAATGCTAACGGGCGTGCCGAGACGGGTGATGGACGTGTGCGAGTGGAACCGGCGTTGTGGGGGTGGGAGACGATGGTGCGTCGGGGAGCAACAGCCAACGGCCGCATGATCACCGCTGCCGGCGCGCTCTTAAGCAGTAAAACCTGTGGTTCCGCAAGGGGCACATGCAACTGATCGGAGATGAAAGAGTCAAGGCTTTGACTTTCACAAGAGGCCTGGTGTTGGGGCGGGGTGCTCCGGTGGAGGGGCACAGGGGCACTTGGAAGGGACAGCAATCAGAACAGCTGGGCCATTTTCAGATGACCTAATTCCAGGACTAATCCCTGCCCACATGTATGGTTACATTTGTTTCTGTGGTACAACCAGACAACGGGAGGTGGTGGCTGTGGGGTGGACGAAAAAGGAACAAGAGCATTACGGGAGCAAGAGACGCTGAATGCAAGGAGTTCAAATAAGGTACACAGTCAAGTGTTTTCCCAAGAATCGCAACTTTTGATTTTGCCTGGAACAGGCAATTTGTCCTTCAGAAAATGGATGGATGTTCCCAGGGGGTATAGTTCCCAAATTCCTACAGTGCATCTCCATGTCAACACCCGATATGCGCATTTTTTTGAAAACATGATTCCATACTCCCCGCCTCTCGATTCTCTAGTTGCTGTTTACTTGGCACCAAACATAGTGGACTGTACAAACACATATATATATATATACATACACATACAAAGCGTATATATATATATATATATATATATATATATATATATATATGTATGTATGTGTATATATATATACATATATATATATATATATATATGTATGTATGTGTATATATATATATATATATATAAATATATATATATATACGTGTATGTGTATGTATATATATATGTAATAGATTCTATTGACCGTGGGAACACCTTTTGTTTTTATTTGCAATCAATACAATACAATATCTCTTTTTGTTAGAATTTTACAACCAAGATGGCCACACTGGCAAACATTTATAAAAACAATTTTTTAAAAATCATCATTGTGCAAATCTGAAAAATTGTTCAAGAAACAAATGCTCAAAGACGATTAAAGTGTGACGTTTGACACCCGAGACTGTTGAAAGCAATTGTCCCTGTCACATGCGTCGGAATGATCTTGCTGGGGCAAGTCGTGTGAACTTGCGCTTCGGACACGCTTTGGTGAATTCAAAGACACTTTCAAACAAATCCATGCTCTGCTGTCACCCCTCTTATCTTTTCTGCTTGTTTATAGCGTTACGTAAAGGCTTGGCACACAAGCCCAATCATTTGTGGTGATTGGAACTGGTTTTCTGTGGGCCAGGAGATTTCCTGATAAATGGCTTTGGCCTCACAGAAACTGGAATGGCCTCAATGTCTTCAATCGGTCCCTTCATATGCATCTGCCACTCACGCCGGTCAAAAGACGTTTGATCGCAGTCCCTTCGTGGTCGAGCGTTTGTCTGAGGCCGCGCTCCATCTGTGGGTGATTTCAGGCGTATATTTTGGGGGATGGTGCATGATAAAACAAGGGTCCAAGTGACTAGGCTCAATCTGTGACAGACCTCCGCTTGTATAGACCTGAGCACATGTTTGAGGCGACAAATGCATGTGTTTGAAGTTGCTTCCATGAATAGCATCACTCCTGCTGGTCAGCCCAGCCCGTATGCGTCCTACCTGGCACACGACCATCCAGCCGTTCATGTGCTACCCTGCTCAGAGTCGCAGGTTAGCTGGAGCCTGTTCCAGCTGATGTTGGGCAAGAGGCAAACTACATGATTGATTGCCCGCGCGTCAGTCACCGGTACGGATGAGCATTTACGGTACACTCACAGTGACTCCAAGAGAGTCTGCAATGAACCAAACATGCATGTCTTTGTTTTTCACCCTAACCCAGCATTAACAAAGCATTAACAAGAATTTAGAGCAAAAGTTACTCAAGACTCTTGCATCACTGAGTTATCAAGGTTCCCTACGAGTAAAATGTTATTTTTTTACACTTGATAATGTTAAACAGAGATGTGTGTGGTCCATTCACTTTTCACCATTTGTGGTTGGGGTTAAGGTGGTCATCTTTATTTATTTATTTTTTTACACCTGAACCAAAAAATGTCATGATGCCTAGGACTTCTATTTTCACTATTTTCAATGGGAAAAATGTATGCAGATATGCCGTCTACAGCCGGCCACTTCAATGTTGTACTTTTTTTTATTTACCATTAAAAAACGTTCAGTATTTATATGACTTTTCCCAGTCGAGCCATTCAATCCCAGGAACTTACTTTTATTTGTTTCAAACGTTATGGTAAAAGAGGGTCTGAAGATGTCTGGTACTGCTAATGTTTGCATCCGAATGAAAAAGGTGGCCATGCAACAACGCATTCCTGCGTTTCTCTGCGCCAGGATGCTCTGCTCAGCGTTGAATATACAGACACCCAAGAAAGTTTGGAGAGAGACAGAAAGGGAGAGACTGATGTAGGAGGGAGGGGACAGAAAGAGTGATGGCTGCTTTGATCTTTGGAGGGCCTGTCTGGATTAAAAAAAAAAAAAAAAAGAAAGAAAGAAAGAAAGAAAGAAAGAAAAAAACAAGTATCCAACTCACTACAACCATGAGAGCTTTCCCCCTCTTAAATTAACACAGAAAATATTTAGGTGAAATGAATGTGCATATGGCAAACGAGAGGAGTACACTATTGCCACTCAATCAATTGACTTTGCAGAGAGCATTTCTGTCCGGATGAAAGAAAAATACAACCCACTTCCATGATACAATTCTTCCCTTAAGGCAAAATTAATCTTACTTTAGGATGATTTGTGGGTCTGACAAACAAAATGCGTACTGTCACGTCATAATAAATCGGTGTTGCAATGGCGAAATGGACATTTCAAGGCCAATAAAAAAAATAAATTTAAAAAAAGTATATATATACATATATATATACATATGTATATATATATGTATATATATACATATATATATACATATGTATATATATACATATATATATATGTATGTATATATATACGTATATATATATGTATGTATATATATATGTATATATATATATGTATATATATATGTATATATATATATGTATATATATATATATATATATATATATATATATATATATATATATATATATATATATATATATATATATATATATATGTGTGTGTGTGTGTGTGCGTGTGCGTGTGCGTGTGCGCATGATCGGGTGGGTGGGTGTAGTTCTGCCACGCTTGAACGTGCTGCGAGTCCCTCCCCGCCGCTGCTGATTGGCTGGACGCGCACCCAAGGGGGGAAAGTTTGAATAAAATACAAGAGCATGGCACAAGTGTCGACGGGAACGTCTGCGAGAATTCCACGGGTGATCGAACAGGACTGTAAAGAGAACTTGTCTTTGGCGTGCCATTGCGCGAAAAAGGCGGAGGGTCCCGTAGCGTACTCCACTATGAGGGCAATCAAGATGACAGCAGTCCGGGTGGCCTCATCGCTGCTGCCGCTCCTCTTGGTCGCGATGCAGTCCGGATCCGGGCTGTGCGCGCGGAGGTTCCGCGCTGGCCGCAACCCGCAACCGCGACGCGCGCCGCCGCCTCCCACATACCGGGCGGCGAGCGGCAACCGGGGTGACGCCACCGAGAGCTTCCCACTGGATTTCACCGCCGTGGAGGACAACATGGATAACTTCATGACGCAAGTGAAGAACCTGGCGCAGTCGCTGTACCCGTGCTCGGCGCAGAAGCTCGACCACGACATGAGGCTCCACTTTGTGGAGAACGCCTCGGTCACGTGCAACGACGGCAGCGCAGCGGGGTACGTAAAGGCAAACGGCCTCTTTGCCAGCCACAACCGCGTGTGGCGACATTAGCGGCAGGTCGATGACCCTTGGAAGAGAATGTGCCAACATGCAGTGTAGCTACATCTTGCTACTTGGGTCACATAGTTCAAATGCATTTTGATCCCGTGCCATTTCATGGCGACCAACGATGTCATGTCACCTTTGCTATTGCTTAACAACAAGTTTCTAAGCTTGTAGAACGGGTTCCCCAAAACTGTGGATTAGGGGCCCAAATGGGTCTGGTTCCACTTCCGTGGATGTAAAGTCCAATTCATTTTATTGATTGGCCAAACTTTATTTTATTTTTTTAGAGCCAGGTCTGTTGTGATATATTCTGTAATGCTTTCCACGTTGCTTGTCATTAGGTTTGTGACCTTTACACTATAGCACAGGCTTTCCCGTTCTATTGGGGCTCAAAATGTGTCCAGTTCAACATTCATTCGATTCCATCCATCCGTTATCCAAACCGCTTCTCCTCACGAAGGGTCTCAGGCGCGCTGGAGCCGATCCAAGTTGTCTTTGGGCGCTGGGCGCGGCACACACTCAACTGGTTTTGCCAGCCAATCGTACTGTTAAATGTTACCAGCAATCGGCAAAGGCCTTTTTTTTTTCTTTATCCGAGGCTGTTGTCAATTTTGTAACGTCTTCTGGGTTGCTTATCCTTGCGTTTATAACCCGTAGACTATAGCTCAGCATTTCCCGACCTGTGGCTCAGGGGCCCAAAATGGGCCTTTTTCGGGGTTTGTTTAATGTCACAGAGTGTCAAAAGTAAAATGCTGAAAGCTATTTTATTGACTGCCAAAGGCATTTATGATGACATTTTCTGTTCTTAATTCTGTGATATCCTTAACCTTAGTGTATGTACAGTGATTGAGTCCTTCTTGTTCTTGAAAACATTTCAAATCTGCACATGTGCAGTGCAACATGGGAAAGAATGCGAGGCTTTCCCACATGTAGGTCACCGGTCATCAGAGTGAAATGCAGGTTGTTTGGTCGTCTTTGTTCCGACCATTTCCAAAGCCGAGGGCTTTTCGATTCAACTTTGCGGTAACAAAGTCTTGTCTGTTACATTCTGTACATTGATCTTACGGTTTGATGGTGGCAGTTTTAAGTATGGGACCCGCTGCTGTTTTTTTAGAGTCTGACTCTTGAAAGCACTACTTGCCATTCCTGTTGCTTCAACACAGAAATCCGTGCAGCATGTGGAAATCCGGCTCGGTTTCAACGGTGAAAACAGCAGAGATGAGCATTTTCCGAAGGTTTGCCAGTCCGTCAGTCATCATCTGTCAGCAGCTTGGATACACGTCCGTCATCCGTCAATCTGTCTATTTCTCAAGCCGGACCAAACTGTAATCGTCTGGCGATCAGTCCGTCATGTTATTTTCACCACGCTTCCGTCCTTAAACATCCGCCATCCGTCCGTCAATCATCAAAATTGAAAATTTCCCCACTGTGGGATCAATAAAGGCATTCTTATCTTATCAATCGGGGGAAAGAAAAAAAAAAGGTCCAACAAACGAAAGATCCATCCATCCGTTATCTGAACCCATTTGATTAAAAGGGTAAATGGAGTGCACTATGTACATCACAATGTGTCGGCTCGCTGCTCACACAGCTTTACTCTCACGGACGTTTCACATTTCACACAGCCTACACTTACTTGCCAATCTATTGAACTGTTAAGTGGGAGCCTGCTGCCGCTTTAACGGTTAAAAGTTTCAAAGTTTTTGCTAACCTTAACCAGAATCCCGTGTCACATTGTGGCCAAAGGTGCAATCCTGGTGGCTTAAAATGCTTCCTAGTCCTTGTGCAAACTGAAATAAAGTTGCCATGACAACAAAAGCATTCTTTTGTTGTCATGGCAACTTTTTTTTTTTTCTTCCCGAATATAAGACGGTGTTTTTTGCATTGAAATAAGACTGAAAAAGCGGGTGTCGTTTTATATTCGGGGTCTAGACATTATACCCGTTCACGCCGCTTGATGGCGCCAGATATCATTGAAGCGAATGCATAGCGAACCCCTGTCACGTGAGGATGACGTGCGCACAGCGAGGCAGATCGTGTTTGTGAAGAGTAATGTTCTGTCATGACAGATCTCAGCTACTCTCAAGTTAAACCAGTTTGCGTTGTTTTATTGCAATGTTTTTCCTCATTCAGATTTGTTTCAAGACCACAGTCACAGTTAGACTTCACTTTACTGGTTAATGCAGTTGTTGCAATTTTGTTGTTTGATCCCAATAGATTGATTTCTTTACATTTCAAAAACCAGAAGCCATTCATTTACGAATGTGATTGCACTTTAGTTTACGTATTTAAATGTTCAGGTATTAAGATTAGAATGAGGCAAAATAACATGCTTTTTCTCTCAAATATATTGTTATAATCATTTGTTTCAGATGCACTGTAATTATTTTCTGTATAAAAAATCATTTGGTGTTCAAAAAAACTTTTTTCAAACTTGAGTCTTGAAAAAGACGGGGTCGTCTTATAAGCAGGGGCCGTCTTATATTCGGGCCAATACGGTAAATAAAACTGTATTGCGCTGTATTGTATAAATGCACGATAACGTTGTACATATTGTTAGTTTCTTTGGAGTAAAAAGTGTCGTGTTTTCTTTTGATAAGTTATTGCTTGGTAACATTGTTAGAGAGTCCTATCGGGGGCAGGTTTTTTGTTTTTTTTTCCATAAAAAGGTTTTAAGTGCCATAGTAAATTCCTGAAAAAAATACTATATACAGTGAGCATTTGCGGGTTAAATCTTATTTGTGCTTAAGGTTTTATTTATTCTTAGAATGGAATGGCAGGACAGATCGAATGTTGTCATTACCTACTGTAATCATTACCAAGGACATTTGATTTCACTTGCCTGTGCAAAAACATACAGAAAACTGTAGTTAGCTGTACACGTCATTATGTAGGTTGTTGCAGTTGTTTGGAGAGCCATGCTTTTTATTGGACACCGATCATGATGTTTGCATGGTTACCGGCGTTATTATTATCATTGTTATTATGATGATGATGATGATGATGATGATGATGATGATTTGCTGTGATATATCCTGGACCACAACAGCGATGTGAAGACGTGACTGAAAAGCCGGCGACGGTGCCTCGTCTATTCTTGGCTTTAACAATAATAATTCTGCGTAATTCCTCCTTTAAAGGAGTGTGGTAAAACTCTAAGCTCTTTAGTCACACAGCAGGAGTAACAGTGCAAGGGGACGGTCAACTGGCAGATGGCCTTTTTTGCATTCAGCACTGTGATGGTTATCAGTTAAGATCCAACAGCTCCCGTTTGCTGACAAATGCAATCATTTAGTATGTGCGAAAATGTAGGATTCATATTATGGAGTCTGAAGCTACACTTGTTTGGTCGACTAAAGAGCTTGGAAGTGAGGCCTGGGCAAATGGATTCCTCTGCAGTCCCTGAAACGTGTTTGGCTGTCACCAGAGTTTAGACACGGCTAGTTGGCTGCCTCATCGACACACCCTTGATTATTCGCTTCAGAAAGTCCGCTTTGCCCTGGAATTTGCTGCGTGTGACTGCCTCAGTCTCAATACCAAGTGAGCGACCGTGCGATCGACCCGCTCTAAAATGCCAATCGATTTGGTCATTGGTGTAGTTGCGATATCGCGGCCGAAGAATGACGAGCTCAAAGGAACGTCGCTGTTCTTGTACTGCTCTTCGCCGCGTGAGCAGCATAGGGGACATTGAGATAAGCAACATCAGTGATCTTCCAGTCACCTTTTTGCCATTGCCGTAGCCTGCAGGTGTCACCTTTTCCCCCCCGGAAGATAGGAATCAAGAAAGCAACAGGATGCTAACGTTCGCGATAAAAGTCTGACTAAGTGACAACAGGAATGGCGACGCTGGTTATCGCGCCCAAAGCGTTGGAAAGTGCACCATGTCAACACTGGAATGTGTCGATTGTCATGCTGGTCGAAAACCAAACGGTGTCATGTAACTAGAGATGGTACATGACACACTGCGCTGGCGTATTCTTGGCTGTCCCTCAGGTATTACCTGAAGGAATCCAGAGGAAGCAGACGCTGGTTGATATTCCTCGAGGGTAAGTAAGAGGGCCAACCGCGTTTTTCCACTCTCGATACCACTCATCCGGAGATGTTTTTGGAACAAAACATCTCTTTCTCGCTCTTTGTGCACCCTCCGTGCAGGTGGCTGGTATTGCTTCAACAAAGAGAATTGCGACAGCCGATATGAGACCATGAGGAGGCTGATGAGCTCGTCCAAGTGGCCTCAAACAAAAACAGGTCAGCCTCACCATACTTGTTCCAGATTTTCTATTCATATATACGGGATATGTATCTCTTATTTCACGGAATGACAAAGGGCAACACCTCATCTCGACGGCCGCAATGCTTTCTACCAGAGATGGGCCGATTCCGTCCAAGCGACGGACCGCTCCGTCTAACCGCCTGGCCGTACGGACGAAGCACGGTTGGAAGCCCATGTATTTGATCCATCCCTGCCCCGTAGTCTGTCCGTTTTTCCACGGCCGCAGCGAGCGCTGGGAGGAGCGATAGTGAGTTGTTGTTGCTTGAGGACAGATTGGAGTGATGGACCGGGCCGCGAACAGGTTTCCATGACGCAGCGAGTCACTCATTCTCTTCACGTATCGGCAGCGAGTCGCTCATTCTGTTCGCGTATCGGCGGCGAGTCGCTCATTCTGTTCAAATTCAATGAGCGCTCCGCTTGTCTGACTGGAATCCGGAAATGTTGTTGTGTGCCTTCGACGATCCGCTGGTCTGACTGGGAGCATTTATATAGAGCTCTCACTTGCACTGCTTGTTCGCTTGTTGCCGGCCCTCGTTGGAGAATCGACCATCCAATTAGTGCGCGCTGAGTGCGGGAGCCTTCCCGTCCTCGAAGACACACTGCTACATTTCCAGATTATGGCACACCATGCACACAAGCGGCGCGTGGGGGGAGGTCGGTTTTTTTTAGTTGTTGTATTTTTGAGAAACGCCGACAGAAGCCCGTTTAGAATGAGAGGTGGACCGGCCTATGGGCGGGTACTATTCCCCAGGACCGCCCGGAAAAAAAACAGGCAAATGACGGACGACGGAAGGGTAGCCACGCTGCAGACGGATGACAAATAACGGACGCTCAATTTTGAGTCGAATGCCCTGCTCTGGTTTCCGCAGGGGCGGGTCGTAAGCTGAATCCGCCAGGTAAACCATTCAAATATTCATAATGAATCAGGAATCGCGAGTGGAAGGTCAAAGCGGCTTCTAGAAGTCCCTTAGGCTGACTGCTGCCAAGTAGTCGCAGAAAAACAGCGAGCGCGCCGGACACACCAAAGACTCCGATGAGTCTGCTTTCTCGGTCTGCTGGCTTGATTTGGCGGACCCACGCGAAGCACCGCCGGCTCGACTGAATAAGCTCACGTACCGGAGTCGGCTGAGCCACTGGAAACGCGGCAAATTCTGATGATTCGGTCGATCAATCCACCAAATTCAGTTGGCGGACTCGCCGGAAGCACGGCGGATTTAGATGATTCTCTTGTATCAAGTCACTGACTCGAGTGAGATAAGCGAACAGCATCACTTTTGTGATGCTGTTCGCTTATCGCTTTGAATAACCCGCCGTCACCGACACTACTTCTCAGACGACGTCTTCCGAGCGAAGGGCAAAGCAATCTAGGGTTCTACCTCAAATGAAACGGTCTGCTGAATGCCATTGAAAATCCATGTTGAAGACAGAGATGAGGTTGTTTGTTTGGCCCACGGCCATTACGAAATCAATGCGATACAACGAGAACTCAGCTGCGCTCCGCGCGCAAAACAAATTGTCGGTACGACCATTCCTGCATTAGCCACAGCGATGGGAACATTTCAATTCAAAAAGGCCGGTGACCCCCGGCTTCGGGTATGCCTCGGACCCCTTTTTCTTTTCTTTTTTTTTTTTTCTTTTCGCACGACCAGACCACTCGATCTGCTGCCGAGACTACGAGCAAATCGCTTGCGTCTGCGGTGTCGGTGGAGCTGGCGCCCGCTGCTCCAAGAGCGCGGATGCCTCCGTCTTTGATTGAGGTGTAATAACTATAATTCATGCGGTAATGACGACGACGACGAGGAAGAGGATGTGTCTGGGAGTGCCGGAATGGCTAATGATACCTGCTGATCTGTCTGCGCAGGCACTGGGATCCTGTCTCCACTGCCTGAGGAAAACCCTCACTGGTGGAATGCCAACATGGTGTAGGCCCACTCATGTTTATGTTCTTCAAAAAATGCTTTCAAATGAAAGGGTTCGACCCGAACATCCAATGACTTTCAAATGCTTTGCACAGGTACATCCCGTACTGCTCCAGCGATGCGTGGAGCGGCGCCACCGCCAAAACAGAGCACAGTAGGTCATGACTGGATGCTGTCAAGTAAATCATGGCATTGAAGGGAAACCCGCTCCAAGTTACTCCACATGTTCTTTCTCTGCAATGAGCAGGCGGCTACGCTTTCATGGGCTCGCTGATCATTCGAGAGGTGGTCAAAGCATTGCTTAGAAAGGGTCTGGACAACGCCAAGGTTCTGCTGCTAGCTGGGAGCAGGTATGTTGGCGAGGGGGCCCCAGTGAACCTTGTCATCGCTGCTGTGATTACCAATCGAAAGATGTCCAATCTGCATGCAGCGCCGGTGGGACCGGGGTGCTGCTGAATGTGGACCGCGTGTCAGAGCTGCTGGAGGGTCTGGGACACACTGGGATACAAGTGCGTGGCCTGGCGGACTCTGGCTGGTTCTTGGACAACAAGCAGTATGACTTGACAGATTGCGTGGATGCGGTCAGCTGCGCCCCGACTGAGACCATCAAGAGAGGCATCGAGTAAGCGGCGTACGGAATCAGGAGGCTTTACGCGGCCGTCAAATCGATTCCATTTCAGCAGAGAGAACATCTTGCTCTGATTGCAACTTTACCTGCTACAAAGCGCCACACACGAGAACACTGAACTGAGCCAGCCACTCGTTCTTTGAAACATAACAGTTTACTCTTCTCTCGTGGCACGTGAGGCTGCGGAGGTGTTTTCGTGTTGGTTGGTTGGTATTGGGAACGGAGTACGATTCTGGCTAGACTTGCCAATCACTGCCACTGGCAAGCGCATAAGTGCCTCTGAAGGCTGGTGTGGCATGTAGTCCACGGCAATGGACTGAAAAGTCGCTTTTCTGCTCATGTGACGCATTAGGAGGCAGACTTACAAGGGCACAATCGTTTACACCCCAGGGCAAGACTGGGATGGCTCATTTGAATACATGAATCAATGATCAATGAATAAATAAAGCAGGACAGAGACCTGCCAGCAACCCTGTCAAATTCGGGGAGACCCGCTCGAGGGCTGTGAGCTCATGCGTAGCCTTTCATTTGGCAACTGAATTGGTACCTATTCAGAGTGTAATCAAGTCACCAGAGTGTATTTGTTACGCAAGCGCACCACCTGCTGGCCCTGCTGGGGCAGTGCCGCACTTGGCTGACGCGAATCGGTCTCTGATCTCTCTGTATTTGACCTTACCAACAGGTACTGGGGAGGGGTGGTGCCAGAGAAATGCAAGCAAGCCCATGAAGGAGAAGAGTGGAATTGTTTTTTTGGCTACCGAGTCTTCCCGTCCATAAAAAGTACACTTCCGCCACCAAAGGAACCGCATTCACGTCTCCACAGAAGCACGCTTTGCTCTCAGTCTACCCTTGTTATGCCAATTTGTAGGCCCGGTCTTTGTGGTCCAGTGGCTGTTTGACGAGGCCCAGTTGACGGTAGACAACATTCAGTTGACGGGACAGCCCGTGCAGGAAGGCCAGTGGCGCTACATCCAAAACCTGGGGATTGAGCTGCGAAACACCCTCAAAGATGTACCGTAAGTTAACGTCATGCCCTTTAGGGGAAAGGCGGTTGGAACTGCGGGATGTGCGCATTTTGCCTGATTGAAAACGTCTTCCATTTTAGAGCTATGTTCGCCCCGGCATGCCTCTCACATGAAGTCATCACGAGGAAGTGAGTTTAAGTGGCCGTTGAGTAGCGTTTGCTAGGCTTACGAGTGATTTAACAGCGCCCTCTTGTGTCACCTTCCAGTTACTGGACGGACGTGCAGGTCAAAGGCACTTCCTTGCCGCGGGCGTTGCACTGCTGGGACCGCAGTCTCCATGACAGCAGGAACAACAAAGCCCCGCCCAAAGGCTGCCCTGTGCATTTGATAGACAGCTGCCCGTGGCCGCACTGCAATCCCACCTGCCCCACCATCCGCGACCAGTTCACAGGCCAGGAAATGAACGTCATCCAGTTCCTCATGCACATGGGCTTTGACGTGCAGAAGATGGCCCAGCAACAGGGCATGGACCCCAGCAAGCTACTGGGCATGCTTAGCAGCGGCAGCTAAAGGAACTGGCGCAAACAAGCAAACAAGCAAACAAACAATAACACACTTAACAGTACCTTCAAGCTAGAGCCAAAGTAGGGTTGTGGCTGATCTCTCTGGCCAGTGTCCGTAACTGATACCTCCAACCACTCTCTCTACCTTAGTCTTCTTCCCCCTTACGACATCCTGTCGGAGCTCGAGGTGAAAAAATAAACCCGACACAAGCAAGTCACATTACCGTACTCCCGCACATACTGGCGGCTGGCTGATGTTTATTTACTCAATGGGGAAGATGTCTATGATGCATTTGTTGGTACAAATGCATCTTTGGTATCACATTAAAGCATAATAGACACATAGTGAGCTTAAAACAAAATTACGATGGAGAAATGCAGAGAAGAGCAAAGGAGGAAGTAATAAGCCGAGCAGCCCCTCACATGGACGTGTATATTGTGTCCCGCCTGACCATATGCTGAACTCAGAACTCATTTACAATGTGTGCTACGTCAACCCAAACATCTTTTTTTCAAGAATATGGTCCACGCAGTTGAAACAGGACATTCGGATTACTATTGCGTTCATGGAATATAGCAAACCTCACCCGTTTTCAGCCATCTCGGTCGGGGCGCTGCCATTTTGTCACTTCTGTCGACTGAAAATGACATCGGAGTTGCTCGCGGCTCTGGTAAGGCCAGTCACGGCGCACGTGCTTTCTGAGGCTGAACCACGATTGGTCGTTAGCCCTGAGCAACTGTGACGTCACTTTCAGTCGACAGAAGTGACAAAATGGTCGCGCAAACGCAATGTTCCTTCATCGGAATGCCTTGTCTCAACTAGCGAGCCTCCGTAGAACATATTCCTAAAAAAAGGGTTGGGTTGACTTCCCACTTTAAGTTCCACTGTACTTCTGAGCTGCTGTTTCGGTGAGGAACTACGTTAGTTGAATGTAATGTATCTACAAAATGAGGATTCACACCAGCTTCTACTGGAGTGGACAGTATTTGTCTGAGCGGATGTTGCAACATGCAACTATTTGGGTCAGGGCATCAATTGCAGAGATGACCACTAGTTGAGGAAATATGATATACTTGACGTATAATTATCCCTCCTGAGCAACTCACAACTGGTCACAAGGGGCGGACGGGGCCACGTGCTGTAACAACAGCAACAACTACTACCAGTTCGAGCCAACACCGATGCTTTGTTTTTAGAATCAGCATCATTCCCCATACACTGAATGGAAGTAGAAACACCGCCGCTTAGTACACCTGGAGACGTTTTAGGGTCGTTATGACGAGCTATATAGCCAGCACTCACACGCACACACGCCGCAGTGTCATTTCATCTGAAGTGGACCTCTTGAATCAGCTCAAGCGGACCACTCAAGGCTCAGAGAACAAACTGTCGTTAGGCTCCTCGCTCATTTTACTAGTCCTCGGATCAAGGCGACGAGCATCTAAAGGGAGAAATATTGTGCATTGTATGTTTAGAGTACTTGTATAGGATCTTTCAAGTGTTCATTTTGTCAACTACTTGCTTATACTTCATAATAGACATCCCCTTTTAACACAATGGCAAGGCTGGTGTCTTTCTAAGGGCTCGTTTCCTCAGACCATCCACAGAAGGAACAAAGAACAAATTGTAACTTTATTCTGTAACATATTTTTTAACAGGAGAAACTCAAACTACATCAGTTATTTACATATTTATTTTGTTATGTGAATCATATTTATAAGTGCTATTTTCTTTTTTTTTTCGCAGAAAAGTGATTCTTTGTAAAATTGTAAATACATGGCTGCTTTTCCCTCTGCGTCTTGACTGCATGTCTTTGTATTAGACTCAAAAGAAAAGACAAAATACATCTGTACAAAGAAAAGATATATATATATATATATATATATATAGTTCTTTTTTCTGATCCTCCTTACATAACAATTCCCTGTTGCTGTTAGTTATTTTTTTAACCTGGTGACACAAACGTCAAGATGTCCGCTGATAGTGTAGTGGTACACACGCCTGAGTTGTGTGCGGGCAGCGTGGGATCGATTCCCGCTCAGTGACGGTGTCTATGTGTGCCCTGCGACTGGCTGGCGACCAGTTCGGGGTGTAGTCTGCCTTCGCCCATTGACGGCTGGGATAGGCTCCAGCAACTCCCCGCGACCCTGTATAGGAGAAGCGCTTTGGAAGATGACATGATGACAAACGTCAAGTAAGTAAATGACAAGGTAATCTTAGCCCGTAATCTGGACTACGTAGCTAGACGTTGGTGCGCTGGCATATTATCATGCATGTTATTTCCGAAAACACAGCAACGGGACGGGGGTCGCTGATAGCGCGGCGGTCCACTTGCCCGACTCGCGCGCGGGCAGCGTGGGATCGGCTCCCGCTCAGTGACGGTGTCTGCGCTGGCTGGCGACCAGTTCAGGGTGTAGCCCGCCACTCGCCCCAAGTCATCTGGGACAGGCTCCGGCACCTCCCCGCGACCCTGCACGGGATAACCGGCGTCGGAGACGACACAAGCGATTTTTCCGAAGAATGGCCAATATGCAATTTAAAATCCAGCATCGCAGAGTGCAAATATCACAAGCGCGGCACGTATTTTCAGTAACTACCAATTCGTGTTCAACTCGCTACCTCAAATGGCCACTGCTTCTGTATAATTTTGCCGTTGGACGGTGTGTAATTGCTGTCTCTAAAGGGCGTCGCAGCCTTCCGCCCTGTCATTACACGGTGTCTAAACGCCAGTTCTTTACGGCAGGAGCTCTGACTCAGCCTCCCGAGAAAGACGACTCCCCCGCTGCCTGCCACATGTAGCCTCCCGCACTCACTGCTGTGGAATATAGAGCCTCTATTTATAGAGCTAGCCGGGGGCCTGCAACCCGGGGCATGGCTGCAACTTTCATTTAAACAGCCATCCCGAGCAATCCACCAGGACACGCGGTGAGACGAGAGACAAACGGGGGCCAGGGAGGACGACCGCATTTTCGCCGTTTTTTTTCCGATGGAGGGCTTCAGTGAAGATGCCAAGGAGCTTGACTGACAGGAGCACAAACATCCGCACCTGTTGGTCATTGACGGCCATTGTCGGCTGAGCCGTTCGCCGATCGGACCCGAGGAAGGCTTAGGGAGCAGGAGTGACCTCGTAATACCCTGGAGGACTTTTGAAGGGAGCGAGCGAGGACAGACTTTGATGGACAGACTTTGGCAAATGTCAACGCTTTGCGACCGTGCTTCCCTGACAGGACCGATGCCTCCGTTGCGTTGCTCAAAGAGAAGCGCGGCAGAGACAAACGCTGATCAAAGGTAACTCATTTTCACCTTACTCGACTTACTTTGCTCGACAGAATCTGCCGTCGAGGCTTCTTTTGAGAGAGAGCGTAAGCCGAGAGTACGGACCCTCGTAATTAAGGACCGCTTGTGCAAAGCGACCGAGGAAGAGGCTGAGACTTTCGAGACCGTTTCCATCCGCATTCGGCCAGCCGTTGTCGGGGCACAAGTCTCGTCCGCGATGGACGCTCACGGCGGACACTACCTCAGCAAAGAAGCCGTGTTGTCATCACTAGGCGCAGCCCGAATGTGCCAGCTGCTCTTTGGCTCCACCGTCATCGCCCTTGTGTCGCACAGCGCGGGCTACAGCGCCACCTATGGCTACTTCTGCATGTTTGTGTGGTGCTTCTGTTTTGCTGTCACACTGGTGGTATTCAGCCTGGACATCACGCGTCTCCACGTCTGCATGCCCATCTCCTGGGACAACTTGACAGTGGCTTTCGCCATGCTGGCGACACTCATGTACATCACTGCCTCGGTGGTGTACCCCGTCTACTTCTTGGAAATGGAGTGCCCTGACGAGGGCTGCGAGGAGCAAGCCTACCGCATCGCCGTGACCGTCATCTCCAGTATCTGCGTCTTCCCTTACGCCACCGAAGTGTTCATCACTCGTGCCAAACCGGGCGCTGTGGTGGGCTACATGGCAACCGTTTCCGGTCTACTCAAGGTGGTCCAGGGATTTGTGGCCTGCATTATTTTCGGAGCGCTGGACAATTACAGTGAGTACGACAACTACATCGCCACTGAGTACTGCGTGGCGGTGTACAGCCTGTGCTTCGCCGTCACCGTGCTTGTGGTCATGGCGACGATATCCGGCCGGACGGCTTCCCTGCGCTTCCCCTTTGATCGCTTCGTCGTCATCTACACCTTTGCGGCTGTGATCCTCTACCTCAGCACCGCACTGGTGTGGCCCATCTTCAGCTTTGACAAGAAGTACAGCTTGACGACTCGCCCGGAGGTCTGTCCGCGTGGAGAATGCCCTTGGGACAGCAAGCTGGTGGTAGCAGTGTTCACCAACGTCAACCTCCTTCTTTACTTTGTCGACCTGATCTACTCACAGAGGATTCGCTTCGTCGCCAATGCTGCTGTCTGAATGTCCGTGCCAGATATTTGTTAGGTGCCTTCTCTTACTTAAGGACTAGGCGTGACATGAACCTTAAGAACTTCGGCCAAAACTGCAAGGGGCCTCCAAGAACTGCGAGGGGCTTCCAAGACCGTCATCCACTGACTACCGCCAAAATGGGGGATCTGACTAAAGCAGGGTACACACGCGCACACACACGCCCACACACGCACACACACGCACACGCACGCACCCCCACACACCCCCCCCACACCCCCCCCCCCCACACACACACACACACATGCGCACCACTGGTCTACACCAAGTCTGAACTAATAGATGTATGCCCTATGTACGTAATGGTTAATACTAGCATATATCATATATATCATATATTCAATTGACAGTTTGCACTGAGCGTAGCCTTTTTTTATGTTTGGCTCCCTGGCCCTTTTGCTGTCGTCCTCCTGTCAAATGTTCATGTTAGCATCATTTTTCTGTTATCCACTGAATGTCTGATTTGTTGTGAATTTCTGAATACAGTAGATTGCCTACAGTATTAATTGTGGAATTTAACCATTTCCTTCTCTGGTGGACCTTTTTGAATACCAATAAATTACTGATGAGTTGTTTTTCCACACATTTTAACGGGCATATATATATATATATGTATTAAGTTTACAAGCTTAATGGTAAAACAAAACTACTCCGTTTGAAGAAGCTGATGGGAAGAAAAAGAAAAAAAAAAGCACGCTTGTAGAGCATCATGTTCTACAAGTACTGCTGGAATTCGTTGTGTAGTGTATAGCAAGTGTATTACAGTATTTGAATTAAAATGTCGGTGCAACTGATATGTGCTCATCTTGCATTAATCTGCCAGACCCTGTCCCGTGTTGCAAAATACTGCATTTCACTTTGGGTTGTACGTTTAGTGGCACAACAACGACAAGCCCCTTCACAAGGGACAGACTGGGAACCAAACATCCATCCATCCATCCATCCATCCATTATCCGTACCGCTTCTCCTCACAAGGGTCGCGGGGCGTGCTGGAGCCTATCCCAGCTGTCTTTGGGCAGTAGGCGGGGGACACCTTGAACTGGTTGCCAGCCAATCGCAGGGCACACAGAGACAAACATCCGCACTCACAATCACACCTAGGGGGAACCAAACATTGATGTGAAATCCAGGTCCAGAAAGTAATCACCCTGCCACAGTTGGCTTTGGCCACAGGTAAACCAGCTCAGTTGATTAGAAGCACCTGTGGCTCAAGACAAACAGTGGCAGCGTTTTTTATTGAACTTTATGGACCTGAATCTCCCATTTCTGGAACCAAACCTCCATTGTTGGATTGGTGGAAAACATCTCACAGGCATGTATAAAACGTATAGTTAGGTTGTCAAATTAGAAAATCAGCATGCAACTATCTGCATTTCAAGCACGTCTATTTCTGAACGCGCTTACCTGTTGAAATGTAAATGATTGCCGAAGTTCCATCTTCCTTTCAAGCCACAATTTACCTCGTGTAAAATCTTTTCGACTGTTACGTCACACAACCAAAACGAAACACAAATTCAAAAATCATGTAATAATAATTTACTGAAAATGTAAAAGTATATCTTTTTTTCATGAATCTCACCGGGTGGGCAGTCTGTCACTCTGGGTGGGCCTGTGCACTCCCTGTGCACTCCCAGGCCCACCCATGGCTCCGCCCCTGGTGTTCAACCATGACACTTGCCAAGGAGTGAGTGCAGTTGCCTGTTCCACATTCGGCCAGCAGATGTCAGCATCGCGCCAGCTGGTTGGCGTCTGCTGCTTGTGCTTGCTGCTTGTGCTTGCTGCTTGTCTTTACCCCCCGCGGCACAAACTGATGCAACTGGTTCCACTTTGAAGATAGCTCGCCGTCAACCACGCGATTGGGCACCTACGGTAGACCTTGACAACGCGTGCGCGGTCATTGGCTCTCGCATCTGTCCGTCAAATGGTTCGCCCATTGCGACGATTGACAAAGTGAGAGCGACGCTGAAACGACTAGTTCGACGTTGTCCGTAAGTTTCTCTCTTTTTGTCGAAATGTATTTCGGTACATGGCTGCTGGCGACATTGTCTAAAGGAGCTCGGATTCGCTTAGATCGAAATCTCATTAGTCTTTTGTTTACCCTTCAGCTTCCAGCTACTTTCCTCATCATTTTTCTATCGTTGTTAACTTGTTATTCGCGATTTCTTCTCAACACAGATAAATAACCCGTTCAAGTATTGAAATGTATGCGTATAATGAGCCTTTTTAGATAATGATAAGGTATAGGTTGCATATCGGATTCTGATGTAGGAGGTTTATGGCCTATACTTAGAATGTAAATACATTTGGCATGGGTTTGTGGTTTTTTTGTTTGTTTGTTTGTTTGGTTAACACGTTTTGATGTGATGCGTATGAATATTTTTTGTCCTTAACATATACATATCATATACTTTCAATTGAATGTATCATGCATCAATCTTCTATTTAATGCATTAGCTCTTGTAAATGTACTTTTCTAAACTTGGGATTCAGATAATTGTAGTTCCGAGTTGCATTCAAATATTACAACCTCCTTACCAGATACCAGATTTTGCCCCCCCCCCACCCACCAAAAAAACCCCCACTATATTTCCCTCATCTTGCCCCCCCCCCCACCCACCAAAAAACCCCCCACTATATTTCCCTCATCTTGATCACTTCGCTTAGCTTGCCCTTCAGTTGAGTAGCTAGCCATTACCAGGTGCTCGATCGATCCTTTAACTTTCAGCACTGCCAATGGAGGTTGACAGTACTGGCTAAACTGCTCTCATTGGTCAAAATCTTGTGTATCTCTCTCAAGTGCCCTTGTTCATTTAAAATGGTGTCCAGTGACAGGTAGGATGAGTGTAGGCTTCATAGGAGCGGGCCAGGTGGCTCACGCACTGGTGCGAGGCTTCACAGCAGCAGGTATGATTGGCTTGCGATGCTTATCCAGGCATCCGTGTTGTTGCTTGAAAAGTGAACTGATCCGAGGCCATGTTCAGGTGTAATCGCCGCCCACAGAATCACAGCCAGCTCCCCGGAAACAGATCTCCCCACTGTCCAGGGACTCCGGGTGGGTCAAAGTTTGAAAAAGATCTCTCTTTCTATATGCGGCTTGTAAGTCAGTGACAACGCATGTGCAGAAATTAGGGGTGCATTTCACGACGAGCAACAAAGAGACGGTGAACAAGAGCGACGTCCTCTTCCTGGCGGTGAAGCCTCACATCATTCCCTTTGTGCTGGACGAGATTGGACCGAGCATCGAAGATCGCCACCTCATCGTGTCCTGCGCTGCCGGTGTCACCATCAGCTCCATCGAGAAGGCGAGTCGGTGCGCCGCTCGAAAGGAGACATCCGTTGGTTTCCTATAGCCCGAGCCTCATTTCTCATTTGACAGGGCGTACACTTGACCGGGATTGGTTGCCAACAAATGGCAGACTACAGAGCGAATGGTAGGTAACCAGCGGTGCCTTTGCAGAAGCTGCAGCAGTATCGCGCCGCTCCCAAGGTGATGCGCTGCATGACCAACACGCCGGTGGTGGTGCGTGAAGGGGCTACTGTGTACGCCACGGGAACCCATGCGGAGGTGGAGGACGGCAAGCTGCTGGAGCAGCTGATGGCTAGCGTGGGTTACTGCACGGAGGTGGAGGAGGACCTCATTGATGCCGTTACGGGCCTGAGTGGAAGCGGACCTGCTTACGTGAGTGACTGTACTGGTGACGTTGCATGGGCAGAACCGTGCGTTTGCCTTTGCCGGATTTGAATACTTTTTGCTTTGCTGATGTGAAGCGACAGGGCCTCAATTCAATGCTTGCCCCGGTTTGGCCTAAAGACTGACTGACGCTGGTCTTGCAGGCTTTCACTGCTGTAGAGGCCCTCGCCGACGGCGGCGTGAAGATGGGCCTGCCCAGGAGACTCGCCGTACGTCTCGGCGCTCACGCCCTGCTGGTATGAACACCGGACACCGTGTACGCCGTGCACGCCGTGTAACTAGCATGTGTGAATGAAAATGTGTGAATGCCGTTAACGCGTGGACCGGTATCATCCATTACTAAGCACCTTCAACCACACATACGTCATTTGTTTCAATAGAAAGCCAAGTTCAAGCGCAAAACCGTTATACTGACCTTTACTACTACGTGTCGGCAGCCACTAGAGACGAAGAAGGCTTGCTAATAACTAAGAGAAAAAATACGCTTTAGCTTCAGTGTGCGATTAACGTTTGACGGGACGGATGTGGTGACATTGTGTGTGAAGGGCTAGTAGGTGTGTACGTGTTTACGATATGTTTGTGAGTGGAAAGATACAGCTGTGGAGGAAAACAGACAATAAAACACTACCTTTTTGGATATTTGGAGTCTTTTTTTTAACTGCCTGCAAAATATGGCAATATTTCGATTGAACTGTGACACCGTGTCTCACTCTGTCACCTTCTTGCAATTGAGCAAGTCAACTCCACTCCCCGAATAGACACCTCCTTTCCTGCACACTATCCTGAAATCCAGCAGAGAAGAGTCAGCCGGCCTCAATAACCCAATTAGCGCTTCGCCGATAGGATCTTAACGGTGTTCTTTTTGCGTCTTTGGAAGGGCGCCGCTCGGATGTTACTGGACTCGGAGCAGCACCCTGGGCAGCTCAAGGACAATGTGTGTTCACCGGGGGGCGCCACCATCCACGCCCTCCACGTCATGGAGAGCGGCGGCTTCCGCAGCCTCCTCATCAATGCCGTCGAGGCCTCGTGCGTTCGGACCAGGTAAGCCCAACGCCGCGGCTGCTGGACATCGCCTCTGCGGTCCGATAGCGCCGCTCACGAGGCCGCATTTGAGACGGCATCAGCCGAGCGATGCCCGGGACCGGCGTGTTTGCGTTGAGTCAGCGAATGTGTAAACTGCTCGGTTAGCTTCGGGTGAAAAGAGTCCTCGGGTAATTCGAGTCCCTCGAGTCCAAGAAAAATGCTCGGGGGGGGGGGTTCTGCCTCGAGTTCCCGTTTATTTGGTATGCAGTTGTGCACCTCGGGCGACACGACGGTCAAACAAGCCGCAGCCACAATTGTTCCTGCTTTGCGTGAGAAGGCCTAAATAAACCTTAGCTTACGAAGAAACACATCGACATCAATGCTGTCGTACGCGTGGCCGCTGGCTCGGCTCGTATTCAAAGTTGAAAAAACAAAAAGTTCATGATCTAAAATGAAAACCAGGTAGCTGATTTTCTGGTTCAGGTATTGTCCATTTGTTTGTGATGTTTGGCAAGGAGGAGCATTGAGTCAATGTCGACGGCTACCGTAGCGTCTCACACCAGCCGCTAACTTTAATATTTTTCATCGTCGTCGAGTTCAAGCGTTAACGCCGGCGGTCTTCAATCGTCAAGGGCCGGTGTCCTGCCTGTTTTCCATCTCTCCCTGATTCAAATGATCAGAAAATCAGCAAGGTGTGCAGAAGCTGGGTGACTAACCTGATCATTTGCATCAGCTGTGTTGCAGCAGGGACGGATGGCAAACATCCAGGCAACCGGCCCTCAAGGACCAGTTCACATGCATCAGCAGGTTTTGGGATTTGACAGTTGTTTGTGCTCAGATTTGACCAAAAGTCATGTCTGCACTTGCTATTTTTCTGCAAAAGGGAACTGCAGTCGTTGGCCGACCAAGAGAGGATTTCACCGGCTGCCATCAAGAAGACAACCCTAGACAAAGTGATGCAGCAGCCAGGAGTGACCGTGGAGGCCGTGGGCGTGCGCTCACGTGGGATCAGCATCTTCAACCACAGCAACAATCCAAGAACAAAGAAGAATTGATCAAGAACCAAGAGAAATAAAAGACACTATTTTGCGTGACCTTTTTTTCCTTTTGCGTGACCTTTTTTTCCTTTCGCATTTTATTGGTCAATTTCATAAAAGTACAGATTTACACAATGTGGCACTTTGCAATGAATTAGGGGTTGAGTAACTACTATGTATGCAATATATGTACAGTATATGGATATACTGCATTTCTTCAAATGGTCGTCAGGTGTTAGCCATTTTACTTTTGTGCTGTGTCGCCCCGCCCCTTTTGCGCTCTTGTTCAGCCCGATTTTCGTACGTAGCTACTACTTTACTGCAGTTTTAATATGATTTCAAGCAGCACAACTGTCAAAACAACAACTGGTGCAGACACAAATCAATCACAGAGGCGTGAATCGATGACGTCGCGCGCCGTGTCCCAATTCTGCAATTTTCATTCGCTTGTAACCTGCACATTGGAACACGACGTGCACTTCCACAACGTGGACACTTCAATGAGGACCGTAGGGTGTAGTGTGGGAATTGGGATTGAGCCTGGCAAATGCGTTCGAATGTACTTGCATGTACGTTCGAACATATTTCAATTTGTTCAAATGTACTCGCAAGTACGTTTGAACGTACTCGTAGGCCAAATGCTACAAACGTAGCACCACGCGCATGCGCAAGTTAAAAGAAAGAAGCGCTTTTTAGCATTCGGCCTACATACCAATGCTAACAAAAATTAAGTAAACATTGTTCATTCATAATTTCATGATTTTATTATGTTTGCAGGGCATGATTTATTACGGTATTTATTTGCAGGGTTGTTCCAGACAATGATAAAACCATGGAAAACAAAATGAGTAAACAATGTTTACTTACTTAACTTTAGAATGTAGAGTATTGGTATGTTTTCCGTTCGACATCCTAAAGAGTTGCGCATGCGGAAGTCAATAGCCCGTGGCATCATGAGGAAAAATGCTACGTTTGTATTAGCATGCATTTAGCCTACAAGTACGTTAACGTACTTGAACGTATTTGCCAGAACTTTGTTACTCCTCTAAATCAAAATCAATGAAGGATCAAGACAACACCTGCAGAATTTGTTGCGTTAATGATGCCCTTTAGCTCCTATAATTTGTTAAATAAAATGTATTTTATTGTAAATGAAACAATTTTACGGATGTATTTTAATAAATACTTGGTTTGTTAATTTTAACTTTATTCATTCAAATAAATGCAATTACC
>NC_141232.1:130000-197500 GCF_054856515.1 Filicampus tigris
GGCAGACACTCGACAAAACCAAAGACTCGGACTTGGACTCGGTCGGGTGTGTGATCGGGGCATCCCTAGTTTGAAGTGATAGCGTAATTGGCGACCTCGGTGTCAATGCCAGTTTGGAATCAGGAGAAATCAAGCGAATCCCAGAAGGGGAAAAAAACAAAACTGGATTTGAATGATGTCATTTGAGTTTTCTATAAGCAAAGTGAGGGACAAACTGGATGAAAAAAATCAAATAAGGGATTTGTGTGGAAAATAGGTCATTTTTCTTATGGTGGCCAAATTGCCTAGCCGTGCGGTCTGATTGGTGAAGGAGAGGACTGGATTGGGCCGGTTGACGAAACCCAGAGCGAGACTCAATCCACCGCAATCTCTCTCGTCGTATGCGCCTCGGGAGCGCTTGCGCCTATTTGGGAGAATTGATAGCCTCCGGGAAGGAACACAAACGGGAGATTTGTCCACTACAGAAAATGGCAACGCATGGAAGCAAGATCAAGCAAATGTTGAAAATTCTTTTTTTCATAGCCTGCATGGGGGCGGTGATGAAACCTCTCGCAAGGGCGAATCGCTCAGGGCCCGCCGCTCATTCTTTCAACTCCAGCGGCTTTGATGGCTTTGCGCTCGGAACTCGAAGGAGGCCCGGCGTGTGCCTCGGCGTCAGCGGCAGGCGGTCCAAATGAAAGAACCTTTCATGGTTTGTCGTTTCCTTTTGCATTGGAACGACTGTGGAGAGAGAGGAAAAGTTTGCCACCAGATTCCGCTCCCCTCTAGGAAATGAGCGTCTCTCGCGCAGACTGCGGTCTACCCAAATCACAAAGTTCCCATTGAGTACGACGACGATGAACGGAGCTCCGTGCGATGAAGACGGCGGCGAGCGGCGGCCCTCTTTGGCCGAGCAACTAAATGTACGTAGGGCATGCCGGTCGGTGGCCCCCCGTCTGGGTGCTGATAAACGAGTGCGACGGCAAGGTTTCCCCCGCGTGACGTGACGTGGCGTGGCGTGGCGTGGCGTGGCGTGGCGTCACGTCACGTCACGTCACGTCACGTCACGTCACGTCACGTCACGTCACGTCACGTCACGTCACGTCACGTCACGTCACGTCACGTCACGTCACGTCACGTCACGTCACGTCACGCAGCAGGCGGCAGTAACTCCCCGACGCCAGCCTTCATTTGGCAAGGGGGAGAGAGTCGGCGAGCAGCAGGTGGCTTCTTGCTGGTTTCCCAAGAGTCCGCTCGACGGAGCTGCAATCAAACGAAAGTGGGCCCCCGATGGCACGGGCCAGCTGAGCGGCTGCTTTCAGCCGGCGGGCTCGCTCTTTTGTCACCGGGCTCTTGGACGCGCACGAGTTGATTTGCGCCGCTGGAAGGACCACTGGCTGACTGTGAACCGCCAGTGACGATGGCCGCCTATGAGCCGTTCACGCTTTCGTTCGGAGCAGAAAATAGTCAGCGTCCTCGCAGCTGGGAAAGGCGAATCTTTTCCTCCGTTGCACTTTCTGAAAACCACGATGTCACGCCCTCAGACGGGAGCGTGAATTTTGCCTTTGACCATGTTCAAGCTGTAAACAGCAGAGGTGTTCCATTGGGTTTGCTCCTTTGCGATCGCGGCGCGCATCGGATGTCCCGTATCGACTCGTTGGCCATGCCGTGGCTGAGACGAGCGGACCGCTACGTATGTGCGCTCGCTTTTGCCAATTGCGGAGGCTGTCCCGGATGAAGCCGCGCAACGTCGGCCTAGCCGAGGCCTCCTTCTTGTCGGCCGTTGCGCTGCCCGTGGTTGTCTGTTGGGCCTCGACGCTCGCGGCGCCCCCTGCCGCGTCCAGGTGCCTTCCTCGGTTTGCGTCTCAAAATCCACACCGGATGAGATCTGTCAGTTGGTGGTCCATTGAGCGCCGGTTGGTTGCGCGAGGTGGCAGCGTTTCCCGGGACCTATTTCCCCCAAGTGGACGGGCGGCATCAGGAATGCGAGTCGCGGCGCGACCTCTGACTGTTCTGTCGCCGGCCCGTGTGATGGCGTCGTATTCAGGTCATTTTTAACAAGCGTCTGTCTCGCTCGCTCCCTATCCCTCCCGCCCTCCCGCTCCCTCTTCGGCTCTGCCGAGCAGCCCGCCTGTCGCACCCTTTCTTTTGTTGCCATGGAAATAGGCGGCCAGTCTCGGTGGCTTTGCTTCTCTTTTTTGGTCGTTGCGTGTGTGTCCTTCCGCGGCTGAGGTTCGTGCCTGCACAGGTCGACTAATCCACGAGCACGCGTCTCCTGTCTTTGGGGACTCCTGTCTTTGGGATGGTTCAAAAACATCCCAAAAACCCGCAAAAAGACCGCATTGGGACCCTCCTCCTTGACTTACATTAGTTGGTCTGCTTGGTCGCAACCGTGCCGGCGGGCAGAAATCAGTTGACGGAGGCAACGTGCTCGCTTGGCTCACAGTGGGAGGCGCCGGGGTTGGCCGACGCAGCAATTGTTTGTTGGGTGTAGCGTAAAATGTTCAAGGTCTTGTGCCAATTGATGCTTTTCACCGTTGACCCAGTTTGACACTCACTTGAACGACCCTTGGTGCTGAAAGCAACTGTCGCGACGCGGGGGTTTGCCAAGCGGTCCAAGCAAATGTCTGCTTTCCGAGGTTCTATCGAAGCCAGAACGGAGGCCGGACGCGGCCCGCACGAGAGCGACCCGCAACGCGGCAGACGGGGCGTTCCGTTCGGTGGCCGGCCCGACACTCGCGCCTCTGGGGTTGACAACGGGTTGTGTCGAAAGCACTCGTCCCCGCCGGTTCCACAATCCCGACAACAAAATGCATGGAGCAAATTTCCCCAAAGGTCGGGGTAGAATTCAGCAGCGCTGGGAGTGGGATGACAGGATTAGAATCTTAGGCCAGACATTTTGACATTGTTGGCCACGGAATGAATGGCGGTTGCGGCAATTCCCCGCCGGCCGCGCGGAGCCTGAGGTAGGCGGCGTTTCTTTTCCCGGAGTCGGGGGACAAAGCCGAGCCAGCGTTTTTGCACCTTTTGCGAGGCAGGAGCAGAGGTGAGAGCATTGCACGATGCGGCGACTCGGGCCAAGCCTCATCATGACAAAGACAAGACGACGGTGGATTATTGGTGCCGAGCGCTTTGCGGTCATCCACAAGTTGTCGCTTTTGAATCGGAGCCTTTCTGCTGCCGTTTCCCACTCGTGCGTCTGTCTTTCTTTCCGCAGACCAGCCAGCGAGCGGCGCAGGTGGACGCCGACTCGGGCGGGGCATGACGACGCCAAGCAAGGGAAGCAAGGCCTTGAAGGTACCGGGCGGCCTTTGAGCGAGCGGGCAGCGTTGCGGTCCTCCGCAGCCGGACCCTGCGCAGGCTCTTGAGCTGCTTTTGCTCCGAGCTCCGTGTATCGTCATCCTTTGGGCTGCGGGCGAAGTGGGAATTCCAGCCGTTCACGTTGTTTGGCGTCGGCGCTGTCGTTCTCATCCGCACCTGATCGCTAGCGGGCATCTGTTTTCGCCTAAGCGGAACTAGAACTACTTCCCGCCCGCTTCCGTGTCTTGAGAATCGCAGAGAAATGTCACCCTACGAGCCGCCTAACGCTGCTTCGGTCGCCCCCGAGACCCAACGCGAGCTGAGCGTTTGCGTGCGGCTGAGCGTCTCCGCCGCGTTCCAGTGTGCGACGGGACACAGCCGGCGTCCGATAGCGGCCGGCGCCGAGCGAAAACCCCCCCAAAAAGAGCAAAGGAATACAGCCGGCTTCCAATAGCTGCCGGGTTGAACGACGGTGAGTGCGTTGACTTGTTTACGGCCGGCGAACTGTCAACCAAAATAGCATTTAGCATTAGCCGGAGTGCAGAGAACACCACCGCCGGTCACCGGCTTGACTAGCGACGTTCAAACGTTCGAATTTTGTCCGCCGGAGGATCCTCACCTCCGCTCCAGGCGACCCCGCGTAGGCGCGCAGCGAACAAAAGCGAACAACAGCGAGCCAGGCACGTCTTCCGTGTCCGGTCCGAGCCCGGCGCGCTAGCGCTACAGCTGTCGAACAAACGTGCGGTACAATTCGAAGAAACAATTCAACACGCAGCGCTTCACAAAAGCAAAAAGGCACCTTTGCGTGAGCATATTTTCAAACGGAGCCCTTTGTCGATATTGCGCCCACGCCGGCGGCGGCGGGGAAAAACCCGCTGACTATCAGTCGCTCTGGCGCGCTTGTAATGTCATTGCAATGGTGCCCCCGTGACGCCACGCTTTGGGAATCCCTCGATTGGCCTCTTTTCAGTTGTTTTCATGCAGGGCCACGCCAAGTGCAAAAAAGCGGCACATTTGTAGCATGCGCAAGTCCTCCCGGCCCCCGCACTGACCACTTCCTAACCCGTGGGCCAGGTGAAACGGGAGCCGGGCGAAAATGGCACCAGCCTGACGGACGACGAGCTGGTGAGCATGTCGGTGCGCGAGCTGAACCAGCACCTGCGCGGCCTCACCAAGGAGGAGATCCTGCAGCTGAAACAGCGGCGGCGCACGCTGAAGAACCGCGGCTACGCCGCCAGCTGCCGGGTCAAGCGCGTCACGCAGAAGGAGGAGCTGGAGAAGCAGAAGGCGCAGCTGCAGCGGGAAGTGGACAAGCTGGCCGCCGAGAACGCCGGCATGAAGGCCGAGCTGGACGCGCTGCGCTCCAAGTACGAGGCGCTGCAGAGCTTTGCCAGGACTGCGGCGCGCAACCCCGTCGCCAAAGTGGCCGCCACCAGCGTCATCACCATCGTCAAGTCCAAAACGGAGGCCAGGTCCTCGTGGCCGTAGTAGCGCAAACGCCGGCTGCCGCGCTTGCTGCCGACGGCCGCGTCGCTCTCGGGACAAGTGGCGCGGCTACGCCGGGACCGCGGCGCTTCGCCTGTCTTGGAGGAGCACCTCTGAAAATCGCAACGCTTTCCCTCCATCTGGACAGGAAGCAGTCAAACCCGTCCAATAGTCAACGTTGGCTGATGAGGATGTTCGGAGATGACGACTTTTTATTTTCATTTCAAACAGTTGCCGCCAGCTGTCTTAGCAAACATGTCTGCGACGTCTTTTAGCGGCAATACCCCAAGGATGGAGAATCATAGCACACTTTCCGGTGCGCGCCACATTACTCCAATTAGCGTGTGGTGAGCGGCTGCCGGGGAGGCAGAGCGAGGGCGTCGCCACTCGGCGAGCCGCTTCTACCCCCGCCGGCGGAGCGACGGCTGCCCGTAAAGACGACACGCTTTTGGCTTCCTTGAGCACACCGCCTACGCTTGCCGATTAGCGTGCGCGGCCGCCAACCTCATTGGCATTCGATCCGCCGCGTCTGTAGCACGCCGATCGGAAGCTAACACTTACAATCCGGCTGAAATACGAAATACGGCGCCGCTTGCTATCGTCTCTGGCAGGGAAAATAGCAAATCTTCTCCCAGCCTCGCTTTCAAGTCACGCGTGGAGAATCTCGAGCGTGCTCGTCAGGTCAACGCGGCGCCGAGGGGGGCGGGGATGTCGAGCGGCCGACTCGCGACGCGCGTTTCCACGAATGGCTGGCGGTGCCTTGACATACGAGCGACTCCCTCGCGTCTCACCTCGCGTCACCGTGAGAAGCCGCGTGGCAAATAGTGAGCAATTTGTCCGAAAAGAGGCTCCCAGCTGTTGAACGCCACTCCCGCTTGCGGTTTACGGTCAAATTACACAAAGACAGTGAGGCGTCCATCCATTTCAATCGGAAAAGGCCATTTCATATCCAGTGCTTTGAGTTACCGTCGCTTCACCTTCACGGAAGGGAACCAATTCAGCTCGGGTAGCTTGGCGGACAACAACAAAAATCGGCCCTTTGCTGGCTGGCCAGACACTGCGACCAGTCGTTGTATCCAAACAATCACTTATGTCCGCTTTCAAGAAACAACTCCAGAATCGAATCGCAAGCATCAATTCACGTGCCTGGAATCTTAGCGTTCTTTTCTGCTCGTCGCCCCGCGACAGCATTTAACACAACTAGTCGTATGACCGCCGGATGCGATAATATGTGTATGCGCTGAAAACACAATGAAAAGAAAAGACAAGGGGGGGGCTGTAAAAAAAAAAAAAAATACTGTATGCTGAAGTTGAGCTTGTTTACCTTTATAGGGCCGTCAGATGTTGTGGGAACAAAATGTATGTGGACAACAAAAAAAGTCTGTGACTGTTCGACGCCTACCCCCCGCCCCGCCCCGCCCCGCCCCATGATCTTTTCCAATTGTACCGAAAGTGGCTTACTATTGAAGTCTGCTAGCTTTTTTCTCATGAGTGCAGGCGCGTCGTAGTGCGTGGTAGCGCGTGACGTGACATGTTGTTTTTGCCGGTGTGTTTGGCGGTGTCCATGTGAACGCCGTGCTGTTTTCAAGCGCGAACGGCGCGCTGCTTTCAAGCGCGAACGCCGCGCCGTTTTCAAGCGTGAACGCCGCGCCGTTTTCAAGCGTGAACGCCGTGCCGTTTTCAAGCGTGAACGCCGTGCTGTTTTCAATCCAGTCCGTAGAGCTCAACTTGGGTGGTCAGCTTGTCGCAGTGGCATCGGTGCTTAACCTCCTCTTGTTTCCGCCTCCTCCTCCAGCTTTTGCGGTTTTGACTTCCAAAAGCACATCATAATTGGGGCGTGGCTTACTCATCTGAGGGTAACGGTGTTCATTTTTAGCCTATGAAAATGGCCCCCCCCCAAACAAGTGGGAGCTTTTATTCCCAAAAAGCATCCTCCCTCTTTGTCGTGAGCTCCTGCAACACAACGCGCCTCTGCATTATGTTTGAAGCTTTCATTCTGTCCTCTGGATGTAGCCTGGGTGGCACACTTTGAGAATGCCTGGACCTAAGCCCTGAATCGACTGGATCGAAACGTGCCGTCATCTTGCGAGCTGACTCCAGACTGGAACGGGCCCAAATGAAGCCCTTTCCAATGGCATTTGCTCACCACGTAGCGCTAACTGTAGCTACTCAAATGAAAATGCTGTGTTTTTTCTTTTCAATTTTATTCAGGGTATTGATTGATTGATTGATTGATTGACTCTTGGGGACGAGGCTTTGTGTGCACTCGGCTTGTTTAGCTCAGGACAAACCAGTTTGACGATGAACCAGAACGCAGCAACAAACGTGTGAGGAGAAGCAAGGAGGCGGCTCTCATTCCTTTTTTTGTTTTGTGCCGGCTTTTGACCGCGGATTGGAACCAACAATTTCAAGGGATCCATAGACTGCTGACCGGTTCTCAAAGTATATATTTCTTAGATGTATAGTTTGCTTTTGGATTTCAAGCAAACTCTTCAGAAATTTAAATTCGCCCCCCCCCCCCCCCCATCCCCATTTACAATTTTAAAAACAACTAGTTTGCAAGTATTATGACATACAATTTAAATTTTTATTCTCGTATTGTTTGGACTCTCTCCAGAAGATATCTAACTTCAATCTTGTACCACAGAGGATTTTTTTTTTTACTTTGCTGTATTTCCCCCAAAGATGATCAAAATCATGTTACACAGTTTATTCTTGAAAAAGGCTGTTTGTTGCCATTTTTTCTTCGCCCCCCCCCTAAAAAAACAACAATATCCATTAGTGCTTATCCCCCTGTAATATTCAATACGTGTTATTTAGCCACATAAATAAAGTTCCGTTTGATACACGGAGGGAGAAAAGTAGTCTTTTCCTGCAATGTTACGGCTTTTGAGTGGAATTTGGAGGAATTTGCTGGACGCAGTACCACTGCCCGCCCTTCCACAAACTCAGAAAACGGTGGCGTGTATTAAAACATTAGTTTCTCATATAATCTTTCTCTGTTGAAGTGAATGGACGCGCAATTGATCCGTTCCAGGCCCCCAGAAATCCACCATTTTTACATGTTCTTCATATTGCCAAAAAAGATATATTATATTACATGACATTACATTCGACGTATATATCTTTCCACTACAAGTAAACCAATGTAAATCGATGGTGGCCGGAAGTTGCCAAGTGTCTACCGGCGCCAAATTGAGGCTCACTTATCTTCGGGCAGCACTGTAGAAGTATACTTATTACATTGACACGCTGACTTTGGTCTGGTCCTCAGCTGATGCTTTTGAATGATTCAATTCAAATATGTTGCACACAAAATTCTACCCAAACAAATGTTGAGATAACGAGCTTTTAGAAATCAAAGGCAAATGATTTGAACTTTTCAACAACTGAAGTGTACTTGGGCAGTGAGTGTTTTGCATACCACTAGAGGGAGCCACACTTTGAGAATGCCTGCAGTCGAGTACAGTATGTGGCAAATGTCTCATGGGCCACTTGCCATATCTTTTTGTCGTTGTTGCCGTATAGTTTTTGTGCGTTTGTTTGTGTATTGTGTGCGTTTGGACAAGCGAGGTTCCTGTGCTGCTATAGCTCGTCGGCAACACCCGCCACAGTGTTTTGTATACGTTGCGACATTTTGGAACACTGAGCCGTTATTTTCATGTGGCTGTTAAAAAAAAAGAGGAATGGGAGAGAATAAACAGCAGCGCTCTCTCTTCGTAATCTTTGTATACAATCGACTGTGTTATTTTTTTTTTTTCTCCTCGCGGCCCCTGTGCTTCCATGTTTCACAAAAGTGAGTAATACAAATGTTATACATTTTTTTTCTCTATGGGTTGGAATAAAATACTGCAGTACTTTGTATGAGAACATGTGAATTGTAACTATTTATAAATTACATCAGGATTGTACCCTTTGCAACCTGTAGATAAGTCCCGTATGCATTGACATATACAATGTGGATTTAAACGTGAGGTGTCCTAGGTTATTGGTGTATATATCGTATGTTTGTTGATACAGCTTCCTTTATTTTCTATAAGATCAATAAAATGTTTGAGGGGAAAAATGGACATTTCCGTCTTGCTTTTGTCATACTGCAGCTGACCCACTTGGCGAATTTGTAGGATGGCGCCATCATTTTCCGTGGCATCTATTTTATTTTATTTTTTATTTTTTTTGTGCTCCTTCCATGATCCAAAAAAAGCCGCCGGGCGACCCACTTTAGCGAACCTCCGCGGACGCGTTTCTGGCGAGAAAACGCGAGAGTCATGAAGGATGTCTAGGTGTGCTTGTCCTAGATTAGGTGCGCCGGTGACTTCGTTATCGCTGCGCACCCCCGTGGGGCTGCAGGTACAAGTGTGTCCCGCCCTCCCTTCTACGCTTTGCCTTGCCAAACCATGCACAGAGATAGATGCCCCCCAAAAAACTGTCTTGTAGAATTCCAAACCTGCTCGAAAGTCGTACGAAGAACACATTCTATTAAATAGAGGAATAAAAGGAGAAAAATAAAAGAGAATTTCACGCAAAGGAAAGCTGTACATGTATTTTTGCAACAATAAAATCGTACTCTAGTAGGAAAAGGCTTCAACTGTACATGAAAAAAATATTGCTGTAACATTTAAACAATGACAGTGATTGATGCGTCCGACTGGCTTCAAGTGAGAGCTGCGGTCTTGAGAGGAGCACATTGTTCATCTTTTGCTTCCTGCCTTCCTGGCCGGCCCACTTCTCGCCTGCCTGC
The DNA here is from genome assembly GCF_054856515.1 of Filicampus tigris. Lineage (NCBI taxonomy): Eukaryota > Metazoa > Chordata > Actinopteri > Syngnathiformes > Syngnathidae > Filicampus > Filicampus tigris. Next base: position 139,506 of record NC_141232.1, read on the forward strand.
CTGCATGGCCCACTTCTCCAACTGGGGCCGCGGTGCGCAAGTGGAAGTCTTCAAGGACGGGCCTGCTCGGGTTCGAATATAGGCGGCGTTCGGAAAGTGACGGGGGATGAGCGCGCTCGGCTTCTCACTCTGAGTAGCGCACGGGCGTCACAGTGAATTTACCAACGTGCCCTGATTAAAAGTGGTGTCAATTTTTCAAATGTTTCCTTATTAATTAAGTTTCAGTCTTCGAACCATTCCTTACCGAGCGCCCCTCACAATTGACAAGATGTCTATTGTGGATCATTTCCGCCATCTGCTGGCATTAAAGTGTAACTGCTACGGTCCCAGTTTTATTTTAATTTTTTAATTTTTTGTATTTGTTCAGACCTTGTAACACTTTCAGCGTCTTACATTTTATCCGTTCCGTTTTTACTAAAGTGCATTGAGATCATTGTTGTTTTATTTGATTTTGACTTTCTATATGACTTTTTACTCACTGAGTCGAAGAGCCCTTGGGGTAGTTCCCCTGTCTGGCATGAACCTTTGCATCATTCAATGAAATGCAATGTACGAAGTAGATATTCATATCGTTAACATAACTTAATGATTTCCTTTTGGTGGTAAGGTAGCCGGTCACGTGACCAGCGCAGAGCCAGCGCCAGGATGTAACACGGTGTTTCCGGTCCATTTTCTTCCACGACTTGGCGTAGCTATCGGGGGATTGGATGGGGGCTGCGTTGACGCAGCCGAACCACGACCTGCCGTCGCCCAGTCCCCCGGCTTTTAAACATGCTGACAAAGGGACGCCACCAGAACCACCGGTATCGCCGCCGCCGCCGCCGCCGCCGCCGCCGCCGCCGCCTCCCCCCACAGCAGGTGAGCAAGGACGGCTCGGCATCCGGAGCTCCGGCGGGCAGCCCGGAGAAGAGGAGCCGAAAGGTCCGCGTGCGGTGCGATGGATGGTGAGTACCGGCCCGCTAGTATCGGTGGGGAGGGGTTCGGGGGATTGGCACTCCCGGGCCGGGGCCTGCTGCTATCGACTAATTGGGCCGCTGCATTAGGTGCACCTGCAAACTGTTGTTACAGTGCCACTATGGGCGGCAAGCTCTTGCAGGAAATCCATTGACCAAAGGAAGGCTATTTTCGCTATAACTCGAGTTCCTGTAGTTTCATTTTGTTTTTGTTGCATTGAATTGCCGAAAACGTTTTCCAAATGTAGTTGTCCGTCCACTTTTGCGCAAGCGCAGCGTAAGCTGGGCGAGCAACTGCCTTTGCTGCTTGCCCACCAGCTGCCGCTTGCCCGCAGGATCCCTTTGAGCAAGTCTGCGAGGAGTACAAGCTGGCCCTGGGTGAGCATGAGCGCCGCCTGCTGGCCGACTTCTGCCACGGCAGCAGCACGGAGGCCCTCCTGCTGGAGCTGCACGACTTGCTGGTGCTGGATCTGAAGAACCCCGAGGCGCCAGATGAGCGCAAGCCAGTCTGGAGGTACTTTCCAAAAGTACTTTCTCTGTCTGTTTCCTGCTGCGAGTGACGTGCCGCTTCTCGCCCGTACTGTGTTTGTCTCTTCGCAGCCTGATTTGGATTTTGGACCCTTCACTGGAGCGCAAGTACCCGGGCTTCCCGCAGGACATCTGCCTTTCTCATAGTGTGGAAACCTGGAAGTTCATCAACGCCATCAAGCAAGAGCGTATTCGCAGGCAAACTGGATAATGGAGGAGCCGCTTGTGCCTTGCTTGTCTTTTTGTTTCTTGGTAACCGTTCCCTATCTGCGTACTGTCGAATCGCGTTTGCACTCCACGCCGCAGCCGAACCTCCCCAAAAGGCAAAGACAATCCGTGGTTGCTGCTTGACTTGTATTGCACTGGTCACGTTTCTCCAATTTGCACGCGCCTTGTCTGCGCTGTGAAACCATTTGACAGCAGACTATATAATCCCTTTTGCCATGAAGCATAATGACCAGCTTTACGCCAATAAAATGACTCGTCGACGTCGGCACTATTTTGTTTGATCATTTGTCGCGCTCACGCGGGGCTCCGGCAGGCTACTGTATTTTATTGTATTTATTTATTTATTTTATGCCACCGTCATGACCAACATTCAATTACCGTAGCGACATCGCCCTCGTTAAACATCTAAAGCAAGAGCAAGTCCGTCCCTAAAAAGTATATTGAATATTAGTGAAAGCATTGTGACCTCAAAAACATGCAACTTTGGAAGTCCTACGGCATTTCGGGCTAGTTAGGCTTCAGTGGCCTTCCGACTATGTGGGTCCCCTGTCAGGGTTCCTTCTGCCCCCAAACAATTTTGAGAAGGCCTGACGGCAATGTCACTCTCCACCTTGACCTTTGACCTCCACCCTTCCCTCTCATCCTACCCCCCAGCACAAATACACAACAGCTTCTCCGGCTGCACTTGATAATATTTATCCTCTTTTAATTCCACAGATTGCGGAGGAGTTACGCAGACAGCGGCAGGCGGACAAACCAGAGCGAGCTCTGGCCCCCCGAGACGATTCATATTCTCTTTGAGCCCGTGCGGGATGAAAACGCGCAACGTGGGCCATTAAGAGCTCCAACGAGACCTAGAAACAGCCGCATGTATATTTATCCGCACAGCGAAGCGGGAAACTGGCCACAGTATTCGATCGCTGTTGTGAGGTTTGACTCACCGTTGAAATGATTGAATCTCGGCGAGTGACGTCATTAGAAGGGATCGATTAGATTAGAAGGACGCCGCGTCTGCGAGTTCTGTCGGAATGGGATGGCGAGTGAGTGAGTGAGTGAGCGAGTGAGCGAGTGAGCGAGTGAGTGAGTGAGTGAGTGAGCGAGCGAGCGATCGAGCGAGCGAAGTGAGCGAGTGAGTGAGTGAGCGAGCGAGCGAGCGAGCGAATCCTGACTGTGCCGTGACGCCGATTTGAAAGAATGGCAAGGAGCTATCGCGAGCGCCGGCAGCGCGGTCGCCCTCCCGCTGAACAGGCACGTCTGACAGCGCCTCGGCTCCCCTGGCTCATATTCCACGGAGCCATGAACAAACAGCAGAACGAATCGCAGTGGGCCGAGCGAGACGCGGAAGAGGTTGTCGACGCCAACGCGGTCCGCTGAGCGACTATTTGCTCGGCTGTCGAGAGGCGATGACGGCTCGACGGGAAGCCGTCCGAGTTGGCGTGTTTGGCCGAGCCGCTGGCGTACGGCGTGTCAGCATCCGGAAGGCGGCCGACAAATCTCAGAGGGAGGAAGCTGCGAATGCCCGCCTTCTGTTTTAGCTCAATCTGTCAACACTGCAGCTCGTCAGCGCCCCGTTATAAGGAAGGGATATGGCAGCTCCATTCTGTCAGTAAATGAACGCAACAGACCCCGTCACAGATAAAAGAAAGAAAAACAACCCCGGCAACGCATCAGCACCTTGCTTGTACGTAGCGTGTACACAGTCATTAACCAATGTTGCATCAAGCGCTGCATTCAGTAGTTGATTTATTCATCACAAGCAAAGCACCTTCACATGGGCTCAGCAGTTGTACAAAGCATAAGCAGTTGTATTAGCATACTAGCTAGCCTGCTAAGAAGAACCGGCTCGTGAATTAGTGGAATGGATGTCGAGGAAGTCCGCCGCATATTTGATTCACTTTTCACCGATTCTGTGATTTTGTGTGCTGTGCTGTGTGAAAAGGCCCTCAACTTGCATGAGATGATATCTTGCTCTCTTGGATTTCAGCAGCTTGACTGGCAGCTCTTCAAAGCGAGAGCTATGTCAGCCACCTTTGCCTCTCCTGCAGTACCCCCTTGGATCTGTCGATGGCAGTCTGGCGCCATGGAGCGCAAGCGGTCCCAAGCGTTGGTCGCTACGTTGGACACGCAGACAGGAAGGCAGCCGCGCATGCGCGCCTCTTCTCCAGCTGCAGGGGACACGCTGCATGCCACCCGTGCACACGCACGCGACAGACTCTGGTTTTAACATCTGATGCAGTTTGGGGGGGCCAGTCCAAGCCTTTTCCCAAAGCCATTTGCTGTCAGCGCCGAGCCCCAAATTGCGCATTTGGTGCATTCTGTCAAGAACGAAAAGCTCCTTTCTTCGGAGGCCGCTCGTCAGGACCCAAGTGGGCGCCCGCAAACAATCACTCAGGACCTTCATGCTTTTGACAGGTATACTTACTGTAGACGGACAAAAGTTGACCGATTTCTGTGCTTCTTATTTCGCACTGATTTTTTAAAATGGATTATTTTTGACAGCTGATTAATTTCTTCTTTCCAGACTCTTATTTTTTCATTTCTTTTATTCTTGACTCCAAATTTGACCGAGTTCACAAATATTTGTTTCCCATTTTATTTTTTTAGCTGTGTACTATTCACAGATTGCATACGTTTCCTTATTAGAGGGTTTTTTCTTTTCTTTAGAGGTTCACTCATGTTTTGACAGTTATGTTATGTATTTATTTATTCTCACTGAGCCTCCTTCCCCTCCAATAAGATTTCTTTTGGAAGGTTTGTGTCACAGTCCGTCTTTTGAGTTTGGTTTTGGACTTGAGTTTCCTGTGTTCCTTTGTCCGTCTCTCGTCAAGTTATTGAGGGCACTTGTGCTTGTCATGCGGGTCCCTGGTGTTAGCCAATCAGCTCCCTCCTACCCGCTGTGTCTTGTCCAGGTGTTCCTCGTTGTATCGTCAACTTGTCTGTATTTAGTTCCCCGCTTGTCTTCAGTCCTTGTTGGTTGGTTTGGTTGGTTTGTCATTTGTCAAAGTTAAGTCCTAGTCCTCGTACTTAGTGATGGGTTGACGATACCTCATGGAGTGTATTGACACAGTACATGACCTGTGTTAACGCTGTATTGATACTGTGTTGGTCAGTCAACACTGACCTCTGCTGTTCATCCAAAATCATTGCTTGTCACGTTATGTAAAAAAGGATAAACTTGCATGCTGACCCAACATTAGCTTGTCAAATAATAACAAATATTTATTCAATTGCTAGATTTGTAATGAAATGTGATCTTTCTATATTGTATTTGCTCCATTTGTTTGCTGAGTGAAGTTGCTGTTGAGAAGAGTTCAAAATCTGCTTGTTTGTGTAAAGGCTCAAATGAGCATGTAATACATAACAAATGTATCGAATAAAATTGAGAGATAAGTCAAGTCAAGTCAAATTGATTTATATAGCCCTTCATCACAGGAAAGTCTCAAAGGGCTTCACATATGCACCAGATCGTATACACGACATCCCCTGATCTTAACCCCCAGGAGGGCAAGGAAAAACTAAAAAAAAAACCATCTGGGGAAAAGTGAGACACCTTGAGAAGGGACCACAGATGGGGGAATCCCCCTTCCAGGATGATCAGGCCGCAATTTATAAGGAATAAGATAACGTGTCATTTATGTATCGGATTTTGTTAACCAAAGTGGTCAATCTCCAACTAACCCACAACATGTCGATACAGTTTGTTTCCTTATAAACGCACTTTGTTTCCTTATAAACGCAATTTGTTTCCTTATAAACGCAATTTGACACGGCACAGCCAAACGACACACTTCCTGTATTGATTACATGATTTTTTGTTAAAGCGATACACGCACGCACCAATACGGGGTTTCACACTTGAGATCTCGGCACAGTTCTGATGCACCAGTGTTGCTCGTCCCGTCACTACTAGTACTTGTTTAGGGCCTTGTTGTTTTGGTATTATCCCAGTACTTTGTTTGTTTTTTTGTACTCTTTAAATGAAATAACATTGCACTTCATTTTTGCCTCCTGCATTTGGGTCCTCTAACCCGCATTCATGACGGTTTGCTTCCTCTTAAATGTTGTCATTTTGTGCAGCTTTTAAAAAGGTCAAATAACTTTAAATTGTGTGTGTGTGTGTGTGGGTGTGTGTGGGGGTGTGTGTGTGTGTGTGTGTATATATATATGTATATGTATATATGTATATATGTATATATATATATATACCCTGAAATCTGTTTTGTATCAACGACTACTTTTGTACTCGACAACAGAAGCGTTTGTTTCCTATAGAGCTGTAAGAATAGCCCAGCAAAAGTAATTGCTCTTTTTCGAACATTTATTTGGTGTTATGTGTCCTGGTTTTGTGCACAGATTTGGCTTTTTTTTTTGGGGGGGGGGGGTTGTTTTTTGGGGTTTATTCTCATGATGGCGTCACAAAGACCGCATTGATTATTATTTATTTTTTTCTCCTTCTCGGTTTCCCAGCGAGTTGTGCCGGAGCTGCACAAACAAACAATTTCTTGTGTTGGCGAGGCGATCCGGCCGGCAACCGGGCCTGCTTTGGGGAATTGGGCCGAACTGAGCCTGGGAAAATGAGCTGTGATTAACTTTGACACCAAGTCGTGCGCGTGGCGTACGGAGTAGGCCCGCGTTGCCAGCGGCCCGGGTTTATTAGCCAGGAACCCGAGCGGGTGAATGCGCTCATTTACACTCGCCGCGGTGGTGTTGTCAGCGTTACGAGGTGAGTGACACGAGGCAGGCCGCGCCACCAAAACAGGTGCAAGTGGAGGTCAGGCGGGAGCAGGCTTCTGGGAGAGGCTATTATCCGACATGCGAAAGGGCCGGAGGAAATTGAATTTCCTGCAGTGCTACTGTTCAATTCCAGCGAGCAAAGACCAGATCGCCTCTTAAAGTGTTTTTAATCTATAGTAAATCCTCACTTGCCACCTTCGCAAACATCTCTTACATGGAGACAGTCCTCAGTAAGCTGCAGTTAAATTTGTCGTTTTTGGGGAGGATAAAGAAGATACGCCTGTGTTACGCTGTATATTTTTAGCTGACGTGTTGCTGCACCGTTGGTGTTCTCACAGCCATTGCTCAAAATGTTACGAAACCGTGACACGCATGCTATTGGTTAGTCTACGTATGGCATCAAGCATTGTCTGTTAGCATCAAACTAAAATGACGTATCTAAGGCAAAGCTCTGTGGTTGTTTTAATTACGTGCGGAAGTCTTTGTTTTATGTTTAGTTTGAGAGTGCATCACTATTCACTTATTTTCTTATGCATCCACACATAAGATGCGTCCACTTTCTTACCATTCAAAGCATATGCACCGTTTGTTTTGACTGTTTTCCACAAGGGTGCCGTATCACTGGAATGATAGGCGTGCCATTGCCCCCCCAAAAAGAAAGAATTCACTCATTTTTTTGTCTCTCACTTTTGTCCATCAGATGGCAGCACGTTCTCTCATTCAAAGCAGACCTGTGTCTGTACTCATCTCTGCAATTGAGCCTTTCCGTTGAAACGGTGAGTGGGGGTGTGCGTGTGCGTGTGTGCGTGTGCGTGCGCGTGCGCGTGCGCGTGCGTGTGCGTGTGCGTGTGAGTGACATCATCAGCGATCTGTGATGCTGCTATATTGAGTGACATCATCAGCGATCTGTGATGCTGCTATATTGAATGACATCGGTTTCACCCAATGACGCTCTCTGAAAAGGCGGTCAATGGCACAAAGTGCGGAGAGGCAGGACCTCATCAGAAACCCAAGCCACGTTGGGAGGAGTAATCCCTGCCGACTGAGTTGATGATGAATGAGGAAGGAGTCTTTTGGAGCAAAACATAAATATGGGCTGGTTCATTCAATGAAGGCAGAACTGAAGTGATTGGACCGTTTCAGTGTTTTTCTTATCCTCCGACGACTCTCCGGGTTCCCCGATCGGCGGTTCGGGCCGAGGCGTCGGCAATGGCAGCGGAGTCCAAAATAATAATAAACAGGCTGGGATTAGGATAATTGGCCGGCGGGGAGGTACAGCTCCGCAGACCACGTTCACTTCATCAACCGTTCTGGCCAAAGCGTTTTTAGAACAAGACACAACAATAACCTTTGAACAGATGGCAATCATTTTGCCAAATTAAAAACAGCAATAAACTTGGCCTTGTGACAACAAAAGACCCTCTGGTTGCTCGACGCACTTTCGACAGCCACGAGAGTTTTCTCGCGGCAATCAAGCCGGTTCCTCCAAGCGGTTTCACGACTGCCATCGTAATTGGACATCGGATCTGGTGTTGCTACCTCGTCTCCCGAATGCTGTTGTTTTTTTGCAATAAAATCATTTGAACCAAAACATGGGTGGACTTGTTCATCCAAATGTAAAAAGAACTTCCTCCACTTCAAACATGTTCATTTGGTAAAGGGAACACGTTGCATCGCAGATTCTTCTTTTTCAGGGTGTCCAGTGTTTAGTTCTCCCACAACCTCCGAACTGCGAGCCAGATGTGCTCAATAGGAAGCCCCCACTGGACATTTGATGCAGTGTGCACGTTTGGCTTTTTCAAAAATTGCATCTGACTTCAGACTGCTAATCGCTGTGCACAACCTGAGAAAGCCAAAAGGTTTTCCGTCCAGCACGCCTCCTTGGCGTGTCCGACACGCCTCCTCCTCCTCCGCGTGTCCATTTCTCTCCGTTGATTGGAGGCGATACGTTTTTGCCCGCCGTCCTTTGTTGTTGTTGTTGTTGTTGTTGTTTTATTTCCATCCGAACTCTGCCGGCCATCCAAACGCATGTCTCTGAATCGCCCTCTTTGTCCGCTCCGATCATCGCGTCGGAAGCGGTGCCCGCATGTGCCGTCGCCATGGGAACCGGGACCGTGGCGGTTCCTGGCCGTCGGACTGTTTGCTTTGGCCGCGAATCAAAGTTGCTGCGGAGGTGGGGACGGATGGGGGGCCGGAGTGGGAGGCGATACGGGCCTGACATGGGGATGGTGGGGCTGACACACGGTGGCTTTGTCCTCCTGAACAGGAAGCCCCTCTGGCACGCCGGGGCCTCAGGCATTTGCTTTTTCCGAGCGGCCCTGCCTTGTCATCAACCCGGCGAGCACTTCCTGAGCCTCCCTGACAAGATGTGCGTGTGTCGCGGGCGGGCTTCGGTGAGCGCCCTGGCTCACGCCATTTCTTGGTCCGTGTTGCTTTCATCCTCCATCCAACCGTCCTGTGATACCATCCACAGACACAGCGGAACCTTGAAAGGCAAAAGCAGTCTTCCCATTGAGATCAGTGGAGATACTAGTTGAATCCACGCCGTGACGTACCTGAAAGCGCTCATGTCTGAAATCGTACTTCCCCATTGAAATGAAAGGAAATGCAATTCATCCGTTCCGGACCTCCCAAAACACCCCAAACACAATCTCCAAGTGTATTGGAGCACATAATCCAACTTTTGCTCTCCACACAAGCTCAAACCAAAGGCCAAACGGTCGCCATCGTACAAGCACTGCTGGTGAAAAATATTGCTTCTCTCGCCGTCTTGTGGCATCTCGGTGCCGAGGGACTGTGTTGAAATGGAAGGAGGGCTTTCGTTTCCCAGTCGGTTCCCTCTCTCGCAGGGGCAAAGTTCTTTGCTGCCATTTTGCGCTTATCCAGAGAGAATTTGAAAGCCGTTATTGGCGGGCGTCAATTTCTCGCATTTGTAGCAAAGCTCTGTCCCTATCCCAATAATGCCGTCATCATTTGGAAAAAGTCTTTGTTCATCTCTTTATGTCGGCGACGTACAGCGACAGGCAGAACAATTCAAGACTCTTCCGTTGGGTGCCAGAAGGAACAAGTGAGCTGCGTGTCCGCCTGTGTTGGGACAACAAACTACTCATGTCTTCCTTTGAGTAAATTGTTTTTGGTTTTCACTTGAGCCGCCCCCAATTTCACATTTAGTGAGTCCATTTGTGAGACGCGGCCATTATTTCCGCAGTCACACTTTTGGTGATATTGCTCTGTGAGGTTTTTCTCATGGGAAATGGGTGCCTTGGCTCAATAAATGTTGGGAAACACTGCCCTAGTCCGTACCTTTTCATCACCATGAAGGCTCATGACTGTCAAGGCAGCAGAAATCTTACAGTCCTTCCTGGCTCCCCCCAAAAAACGACACCACCTGTCCTTACAGTAGGTTTTAGTGCATAAGGGGATTTGGGATTCGGGATTCGGGATTGTCTCATCCGTGCCTCTGAACAAATAAAGTCACCGCGGACTCTAAGTCTTGTGGTTCCAAACTTCGGATTGGACGGACAAGGCCATTTGTCACCGTCAGAGGCAGCGCTCACTTGAACAAGCCGGCCGTTTGGACGGGCGCACCGGCGGAAGGGACGGACGGCTGAGACTCGGACAGCCGCCGCAGGGGCTCCTCTGGCGTACGAGGCCCCGACGTCCTCTCGCGTTCAGCTGTGAAAAACCCCCTCGAGCGGCACGGTCGGGTTAACGTTGCTCGGCACTGGCAGCGCCGCGCTGTCGTCCGCAAGCCCCTGAGCCTCCCCGCTGGCTACTAAAAGAGAAATGAGGGAACGCGTTAACCTCACACCAAGGCGTGTGCAACAATCTGAATATTCATCGGATTTTGGGGGGCGCTCGTTCCTCATTTTAAAGACGGCAATAAACGCGGTTGGGCTTGATTTGTTGTAGCGTTACCGCTTTCATTTAACGAGGAGTTCATCCCCCCAAAATCTAGGGTAGGTGAAGCCAAATTTGAGATGATCCAAAATTCCATTCAATCATTTGCGACTCCCACCAAATCATGCGGCAATACCACTCAACCACGCCTGATTTTGGATAATCTTGCAGAACTACCCCTCAATCATAGGGGACGTTAACAAGTCTCGCACTTGAGACTCGCGCAAAATCTTGCAAGAAACAAAGCGAAACGAACGCACACAGCGCAGGACTTGGGCAAACCTCGCACGACGTCCCGTAAATCACATGAGCCTTGCGCAAATATTACGAGAGGCCCTGAAAATCACATGAGACTTTTGGTAGTCTCACTAGTGCGCCACAAAAATCACGCGAGACTTCAACAACCCTCTCAAGATTTCACCAAATTTTTCTCGACTCGGACGGAATCATGCGCGCCTTTTGACGTTGATGTTGATGTTGGAGCTTTTTGTCTCCTTCTGCAGCGTCATTAGTGCCACGACTCATTTCCCCATTTCTGTTGAGGACAGGTCTCCTGAAGGGATCCCCCCCACCCCCAACCCCCACATCGGAAGCCGATCCGTCAAGCGCACTGACGATGATGGGAGCCCGTGGACACGTGCGCACTTGTGCAGTGTGCATTATGTATGCAGCTTAAAACCAACGTCCACTCCGCTGCGGTGTTATCTGGTTGGCTTTTCTTCCTGAATGGGAGTGGGAGGTGTATGAAATATCCCCCGCACCCATCCCAGTGCGCGCACGTGACTACAACAGGCCGTAAGCGTGCACATGTAGCCATCCCTGTCAACATTCGATCGTCAAGAATGCTTCCGATTTTTCAGACTTTTTCTTCCAAATGGCAAATGGCAACTGTACACAAACACGCGTCCAGCTGCGTTGGCTCTCAGAAAGCCGATGGAGGGGATCAAGAATAGTCAGCATTGCGGCACGCAGCAACGGCTCTCCATGTAGCCGTGAATACTGCCGTGTGCTTCAGCATGCGAATGACTCCCAATGCGGGCTAATGTAGCAATGCGCGTCGCGCAACTGACGGTAGGAGAGGGTCACGTCGCTCGAAGCCAACATCGGCCTGTCCCGTCCAAGAGGTTCAGCCTCGGCCTCATAGGACGCCACCCCATGGTCTTTTTGGGGCCATTCCACGAGACTCAGACTGATGTGATTCATCCTGTGCCGGATGTGGCAAAGAACATCGTCCGGCCTCCTCAATGTTTCACACTTTCTCTCTTTAACACTGGAGAATGGAGGAATGGCTAAGTCCGGGTCGGTCCAGCTCTGGACCCAAACCCGGCTATTGAGAACCTCTGCTCATTGAGAATCCCGAAGGATGCAAGGGTCCGCGCTGAGCTATTTATACGACGGCGCTAGTGGTCTCACGGAGCAAGTGGGGGCTTCTTATCAGCCCGTAGCCAGGATGTGCGTGTGGGCAGTTTCCAGAGCTCAACGCTGGCTGGACTAACTCAGACAGTGTTTCAACACCGCCAACTTGATTTCCGCTTTGAGACAGTAGCCTCCACCCCACTTCTGTACAAACAGAGGTTATCTCCCAATGGACAGAGATCAAGAAAAAATGGACGCCTGCTATCGGAAGAGTTTGAGCGGCAAAGATAGCTGCGGCCGGGTGGCTTGTACTTAATATCATCACGCTTTTGCCGCTGGTGGAACATCTGAGAGCCTCTGACTTCATTCGAGTCGGAATATAGTCGCCTATTTGGGAGAAAATACGCCTGAGCGGTGATCATCAGCCTACCCGACTCGACCGGTCTCAGGCCCCGGACTACGTGGCCTGTCTTGGCCGCTGGCAGAGCTACGTTGTTTGCACGTCGCGCATGCGGGTAATCGCCAAAGGTGGACGGTGTCGAATTGAGTCAAGGTCAAGTCTGTAAAGAGCCTCCCTCGTCTCGCTGCCACCTTCTCGCTTCCAGACGCGCGAAAGCAGAAGCGGTCTCCAGGGCTGAATGAGCAGCGTATGAAGGCCGTCTTTGTCCTCCGCGGCCTCGGCGCCGCTATCGCAGGCTTGCGCCGAGGCCGCTGGACCCCGCGGGGGCCCCGCCGTCTCACGCCTAAAAATAAGGCGCCGCTGACATCGGCGACCTCACCCCTTGAGGCCCCTCCTGTGGTCTGGCTCGCATCGATTGGCTTGCGTGTGTGCCGTGCGGAAACGCGGCTTTGCCCCGCAACGAGCTGGCGGGCTGGGCAAACAGCTCTCGACGGGCAATGTTTTAAAGGGGTCATATTTGGCAAAACTGACTTGATATGGGCATCAAAATAGCTGAGTTTCTGGAGTGCCAGCCCACCCATCGAGTTAAGGGAAGTTCAGCAGAGCTGCGCTGAGCTGTGACTTCAGAGACGAGTTCAGTTCGTACCATGACCGCACTTCTGTTCCAGAGATTCCCCTACAAAAATTGTGGCAACGTGTACTCTAATAAGGAAAAGGATTGTACGCTTAGCAATTATGCAGTAATGGCATAACGGTGAATTAAATAGATTTGAAAACTGGATCAATTGAATGGCAAATGTGCTGGACGCAGCTTAAGGCACACCGGTGGATATGCGGTTCATTGAGCCATCTCAATTCTCTCACTAATAGTAGTCGTTCTTGGCAGAGGACAACGTGTGACTCATAGTGCCATTAAATTGGCGGTCTACATGTGTTGCTGAACCATTTCTCTTGACTGTGTTGCTTAAAGCATTGAACCATCACTAAATAGGTGCTTTTAATGTGAGCATTAACATAGTGGTCTGAAAGTCATTCATTTGAAAGTGGTTCAATTGATTGATTTTTTTTTTTTTTTTTTTTTTCCTTCTTCATTTGGATGAATGTCATTTAGCAACACAAGGTGTGATTCTTTGTTTCATTTTCATTTAACTTAAAAAACATCTTATTAAATAAAAGGTGAATTCATTATGAGCCAGTTGTAATCGATCCGATGATGAATCGATGACCTAGTCCATGTGTCCATGCGTTAAAAATGAACCTGAGCACAAAGGTTCGCCAACCCCGGTTTCACATTCGCAGTCCAGAACATGCAGCCACCAAATATCCCCCGAGGCGAAAACGTTGAGCATTCGCAAGGATAAACAAAAGCCATTGAGAGTCCCCTGCAGACTCGTTATGGCCTGCTCAAGCTTTAGGTGCCTATATATTCTCCCCCACCCCAAAATCCAACCCTGTCTGTCGGTCCACTGTGGTGCCTGATGAAACACCGTCTGTCCAACTATGGTCATGGTTCCTGTTTCTTTACAAATTGAGACAAGTGGTCCGTTCCTATGGCGCCCGTTATTCTTTTGCGACTCGATTCAAAGTGTTGGAAATATCTTGAAAGTAAATCCTTCAACTCTCTCAATGGACATGAGAGGAGTCGTAAAACTCACTGGCGTCTTCTCCCACTCCGCAGGAGCCGTGCGCGCAGCATTTGGTCACCTCAAGACTGCAAGTCTGGATGTCACGTTGAAAATGGATCAGTGTAATCTGACAGCGCACAAGGAACTGGTCAGCCACAAAGGTAAGTTTGTGTGCAGATTTATTTCCGCCTAGTACACTGCTAAGTCAGCTCATCATTCGAATTTGACGCACCACCGGTGGCTTGAAGGCCTTAGAAAAGGTTTGGCAAAGCGACGTACCCGCAGTCATTTCTTTGTGAAATATGGAAGGCTTCTTTTTCTGCTCGGAGCATTGGCATGGGTGCGCACTTGAATGCGGATGGCTGGCGCTGGCACCGCCATTCTAATCAATGAAAGCGTCGGCGATGATTGACCGATTTGTTTTGCGTATTAAATGAGCGATTTCCCCATGATTTTGACCCGGTGTGAACGATTTCACCTGACAACGCCAATATAGGAAAAGCCCCCTTTTGTAATGACTGCCCACTGCGGTGACCGATGACCCACTTTGATGCCAATACGCATGCATGTCCAAGAAAAGTGCTTTGCAGCCGTGTGAAGGCAACATAGAAAAGAGCCGCTGTCTCGGTAGAAATGTTGAAAACACGACCCGAGACTTATTTGCGGTCAAAGTAGTTGTTGGCCTGTTGACTGTGGCCTCTCTTCTCTCCCCTGCCCCCTCAGGACCAGATGAGTGACATTTGCATTTATTTCAAATCGAAAAAATGATTGGCGATGGCCATCTGCGGTCTGGGGAAGGGGATAAACCTTTCCAAGTGAGCTCCGACAGTCCGTGCCAGCAGCCAGTGTTATAAAAGTGCTCTTGTGTGCCGACACATTGGGAGGGAGGCAGGCAGGCAGGCAGGCAGGCAGGCGGGCGGGCGGGCGGGCGGGCGGGCGGGCGGGTGCTTGGGAGGGACCAGTTTCTCTTCGTCCTTGTGTCAATAGTACACATGCGTGCGGCTGCGGCGGCTCCGTCACAATGGCTGCTTATTTGGAAGCCCGTTGCTAATGGAAGCGCGGCACCACCGGACGTCACGTTCGCCCGCCCCCCCCTCCTCCCGGCCAAACAAAGAGGCTCATTCTGTGGGCTCCGAGGTGCTGAAAGGCCGAACCGGGGTGACGGGGCCTTGCCATCGCGACGGCAAAAGGGTGGCGCAATACAGCAGTGCCGTAGGCGGCGACAGACGAGCGCACGGGCAGTCGATCGTCGGCGAGTTGCAAGATATGAGCACTCGCAACACTTGCGAGAATGGAGCAAAAGCAAAAGCGATTGTGGACAATTTGGAAAGAGCAGAGTGTTGACCAGCAAGGAATTCAGGCAAATGCTGATTTCACCCGAAGCATCGGCTCACAGCAGTGTCAAGAATGCCGATGATGTCTTCGCTTCGTATTAATACGAGAGGCACGACGGTTAATCGACAACTCGTCGATTATCAAACGAATCGATGGGTTTTGAGAACAGACCTGTTGTTTGGAGCTTTCTCCGAGTGAAATAGTCTGGCAACCGGAAATATTGTCCCATTTCCGCCGTCCGCAAGGAAAGCAGACCAAAAACCTTTTCAAAGTGCTTTTCCAATTCCACAATTTTTGCGTATTTTCCGACGCGTTGCGAACCAAACCAGTAATTGAATCCTAATGAATTTGCCATTGTGCATGTTCTGCTCTCTGTCAATTTGAACTAAAGGCCTGTTTTGGCAAGAAGGGATGGAAATGGAATTGTTCCTCTCAATACCAATTCAATGACAAAATAATCAATAGATTACCATTGATGATTAAAATGATTGTCAGTCACAGCAAGTGCGGACGGCTTCCATTCGAAGCAGATGATTGACAATCAACGGCTGCTTTTGATGGTACGGCTTGAGAAAAATGTTCCTCTCTCCTTTTTGGGCTCATGTAATGCAGGCCACATGTTCGTACGCATACGAAGAAGTGCGCGTCCCAGACAATTACGCAAGCAAAACATAGTCCGCTTTCAAACACCAACAGTGGTTTGGGGGGGGGGGGGGGGGCGCAGAAGGCCCTTCTGTCACTTCTTTCACAGTTACGGAGGAATTCATTAGCAGAATATCAAGTGAAGCAAGGGCGATACAGTATGTTATGTTTCTTGTGTAAATATGCCCTTTCCCGAGGTATCATTGCTCTTTTGTGAACTCATTCATTTGAGTCTTGTGTCTAGCCTCCACATATGGTTCCAGACAGAAAGGCAATTCCAAAAGAAAGGGACAAGCATACATGCTCACTTTTTCTCAAATGGGTATTTTGGACTTGACAAGAAAGTAGTCCAGCTGGAACTTGATTTCAGGAGATTTTCAAAGGAAAGTGAGGGTCAAAGCCTTTGAATGAATTCAAAGAAATATATTCTTCAGGTTATTCGATTTTAAACGTTACGTATGTCTGCTGTGCTTGTGGCTACGCTTTCAGTTTTGTTTTTCCTCACAGTGACATTTTGCACCACAGGGACCTTCATTTTTCTGATTGCTAGTTCCGAGAGTATCGATGACAATTTGGTCTGAGAAGGAAGCGCCAAAGTATTTTTTGGTTTATTCAAAACTTGGGGTGAACTCTGTCGGTGTTTTGGCGCAAGTGCAGAGCACTCTTTTTTTTTTGCGGGAGAATGGCCCAGTTTGTATATTTGGTGCCGATGTTCTGATTTGTCTGATTTCATTTATTTATTTATCTTATTTTTTTTATCTTTTTCCCTCCACTGTGGACATCTGGCCAGGCTCCGAGATCCACATTTGATCTCAACTGGAAACTGAAAGCAAGCAATGAGTCAAACTTTCACATCTCCGTGGAGGTATTTTGTGGACTTTTAAAGGTCGTGCCACATCATTCCAGTTGGATTCAAGTCCAGACTTGGATTGAATCGACCACTTCAAAACCTTCATTTTGTGCCCCTCCACCCCAAAGCCATTCAGAAGTGAAATTGCTGGTGTGCTCTGGATTGTTGGCCAGAGTGAGCTTCAGCTTGAGGTAACCTACTGATGGCCGGAGATTGACCCTCGGGATTTTCTGCTAATTAGCAGAATCCATGGTTCCACAGGTCCTGAAGCAGAAAAGCGGCCCCGGACCAGCACCGCATTCGACTCTTGGCCTGATCTTCTGTTTCTGAAATGCTTTGTTGGACGAGACACGCGCCTTTTAAAGTTCAACTTTGGTCTCGTCGCGCCGTAGAAATGTCTCCCAAAAGTCTCGGCTGGGATTTTTATCGGGGGCCGGTATGACGTTCTTTTTGCTCAGCAGCGGCTTTCACGATGGATGCTGTTTTCGCCTAGTCCCTCCCTTAACCTGCATTCCCTTCCTGCATTTTGGGGGCCATCTGTTCATCATTGTACCTTGTTTACTCTATTTACGGATTGCGGCTCTCTCACCCTGGTTCGCTCGAGTCCTAAAGCAGGGCTCTCATGCTCAACTTATGCAGGGGCCGCTGGAGACGGAGTGCTGGCAGGTCTGTCAAGTCTCCGCAAAAAAAGGGATTCAAGTATTCCAAATCAAAGTGAAGCTAATCCAACCTCCTTCACCCCGTCCTGAAGCTTTGGAGCGAGATAGCTGCCGTGCCAGTTGCTCAATTTCTCATCTGTTCCTGAATTGCTTTGGATTGTTGCTTGCAAACGCGCGGCCCGAGCCTCCAGCGCGCAAAGCTCCCGGGAGAGGCTCGAGGCCACACGCCGCGTTGCAGTCTGCCATTGACCTCCTCGTGTGTGCACAAAGGGGAACTTATGCGAGCCCGCTGCCTTTCACCCTTTCCTACGCCACCTCACTCTCCACCTTCACACCCCGGCCCCCACTCCCCCTGCCTGCCATAATCATACACAAGTTGCACCGCTGTATAGCAAAAAAAACCAAAAAAAAAACGCGCATGGACCTAGCGAGTACAGTATTTGTATCATGCAGGAAACTCTCGTTTTCTCAACTCAACTGTATTTATCCAGCACTTTCAAATCAAGCATTGCGGCATACTTAAGCGCCGTACATCAAGTCAAAACCCCCCAAAATCTCAAAACACCGACAGTCGAAGCAAGCCGCCGATCAACATAGAATCCGTCAACGCAATAAAAGACTGAAACGATGCCGAGTCTCATCATCATGTTGAGTCCACGGCCCAAGAATTTCAAAAAGTCTTTTAAGCCCAGTCTCATTGATTGTTGTCAGCTTGTCATCGACTGCGTGGTCTTGACATGTTCGCTGTAGTTTTCCCTGTCCGCACTTCCCTCTGTCTCCTCTCCCAAAAACGGGACAGAAGGAAGTCGATGCCAGCCTTCGTCCCATCTTGGGTGGCGCGATGGCTGCAGCGTGGTTCTCGCGGCGCTTTCCCGTGCTGCTGCTGCTGCTGCTGCTGCTGTTTGGAGTTGCTGAGGAGAGCTCGCACTCAGCCCAATGTGATGCTAGTGTAATCTTTCCACCGGTCACTGTAAAAAAAAGAAAAAAAGTTGCCTCTTTGCCTTAAGAAAAGCATGTCGCTAAGGCCACACTCCGAGTAAATAAACCAAGAGGGAGCACATCCTTGACACCGCGTGTGTGGCGGGCGCTTGGGAAAGCAAAGCGGGCTCAGTGGGACTTGTTTTCTTTGTTACTGAGATTATAGCTCGACTTGACTTTTGGGTCACTTGGGTCGCATTGCGGAGCATCAACGTCACACAGACATAACGTGAAATAAGCCAACTTACCATTTCAAGACATTTCCACCGCTCGCTCCACTGGCCTCGTGCGCCAAACGCTGTGAAAGTCGCTCCGCAACGCCGACCGCGTTGGTAAGCTAGCTCGTCTTTGGGAGTGCGGCGCTTGTCAGCAAGGGTGCGCTTTGAATCCAAAACAACCCCCAAAATCTATCACGCAAATCCTCCTGGGCAATAAGCCCGAACCGAAGTCAATCGCCAACGGATCGGTGCATACCGCAGTACAGTGGATCCGCCATCAGAGGAAGGCAAAAATTGTGATTTGTGCTCTTTCCCACGCTGGAAAGGAAGCCCGGGGTCTTTCTTCGCGTCATTGTAAACATGTCGACTGTAAAGAGTGTTGGGGGGGCATCATACCTAGTCATCTGTCATACCTGGACGGATGTTGATGTTATTTTGCAGCTTTGCCTTGAGGGGAGCCCCCTTGCCATGAATAAGTACAATCCAGTGATGAATGGGAGCAATTAGCCAGTGCTGGAAATGCCCCCCAAAAAGCAAGCGTGGACAGCCGAGGGCCATGCTGGCCCCGCCCGACCGGCCGCCCGCCCGCCTGCCCGCCCGGCCGCCCGCCCACCCGCCGCAGCGTCTCGTGCTTAGGCAACACGCAGGTGAAGAACTGCACCTTCCCAAACAGCAGGCCAAGCTCTGCAAGGCTGTGGATTTGCTGCATCAGTCCTTCACCCATTTGACCGTCACGCCGGACACTCACTGCCTCAACTTCAGAACTTCAAAACAATTGCATTTTGATCTTGGAGATTTCATCATCATTATTCAACTTTTGTGCAATGCATTTTCATTGACTGAGTATTCAGGTACAGTTTTCCTATATTTAAGTGCTTGCTGTGTCAATGTTGAAACTGGGCATAATGTTTACAAGACTACGAAGGATACTTTTTAGAAACAAAATCTCGGTCTTGTTTTGGGCTGAACACATAGTCCTACAATGCGACTGTACTTGAAGTATTTTGAAGAGAAAGCGCAACCTTCCCTCGGAGGCAGACGAGTGAAGGCTGCCTTTGTCAGCGCTCAAGGTTCCATTTGTGTCCTGAGCATGCCTGAAAAGCTGCCGCGCACTTTGTGCGTATCCCGCTGAGAAGGAGTCGGCCACAAGATTCACCGCACAAATGCCACGGCTCGTCACCAGATGAAAATGCCACAAAGAGTCTGCCGCGCGGCGCCTTGAGCCACGACGGCGTTGCAAAGGAATCGAGGCCTTGTTGCCACACGTTCTCCTTGGCTTGCGCCACTCACGCTTAAGCCTTTGGCGGGAGCCGAGCCAAAGCGCAGAATCGCCGGCCGGCTCGGCTCCTCTCCTGGCTTTTCAGTGGTTCCCCGCAGAGGATAAAAAACATAGGCCAGGTCAGTAGTCTGCAAGAACGCCGCCACACAGATGCTAATCGCTAACCAGCGAGCTTCCCACTGGATATGTTGTCCTTCAGGGAGCGGAGGGTAGCTGGTTGCTTTCAATGCACGACATGGAATTCTCTTTGTTCTGGGTTTAGTTTGACAGCAGCATTCAGCTGAGGGCGGCAAGAAACGAGAATCGTTTTATTGCTTGACTTTGTTGGTCCGAGCATCAGCTTGGTGAAATTCATTTGTGTCGGTAATCAACGTTCCATGAATGTCATTGCTTTTCTGGACCTTCCCTTTCCTTTTTGGTGGTTAGCGTTACATTTTTACACGCAGCGATAGGTTTTACGTGGACATTTCGGTTGAACTCGGCAAAGTCTTGACCAAATACTTTAAAGCGGCCCATGTACTGCGTCTTCTAGAAAAAGCGGAGTGTAGATCGTTGACTGAAGTCTGCAAAGATTTGAGAAGGTGAAAGAGTCTGTTAAGACTTGAGGCCGATAAGGCTAAAGGTTGCCATGGGAACGCGGCCAGCCGTAGCCAGCGTCCAATTCGGAGAAAGCCACAAAGTCAACAGGAGTGCGTGCAGTGTTCGAGAGAGAATGACAAAAAAAAAAAAAAAAAGGTTGCGATCGTGTGGCCCCCGATCGCAAGCGCAAATCGTCCAGCTGCCGGCTAGGCTGCCCGTCGCAAACTCCGGATGTTCCTGCGCGTGTCAGGCAAGCGAGCCGCCAGCCAATGACAAAGTGCAGCGGCGCAACAGGCCGACGTTGATCAGAGCGCTGCCGTCCGTCCAATTATGCGGGAGCGGCCGCGAGTCGGCGGTCTGCAGTCGCAGACTGCCAATTAACAGCTAAGCGACTCGATTTCCT
Organism: Filicampus tigris; assembly: GCF_054856515.1. Classification (NCBI taxonomy): domain Eukaryota; kingdom Metazoa; phylum Chordata; class Actinopteri; order Syngnathiformes; family Syngnathidae; genus Filicampus; species Filicampus tigris. The sequence continues at coordinate 160,173 of NC_141232.1, forward strand.
TGCTTACGTCACGTGTCGCATGCAATGCTGACTTTTCATGTCAATATTGCACATGTGCCTCTCAGTTAGCCAGCTCGTCATAACACACTCGACTATTTCAGTGGGCCCCAACTCACAAGAAAGCAGCGGCCAAAGGATGAGGCGATTCAAGAAAAAGGATACTCGATTGGCCCATCGCACACACCCCCTCGCCTTGACCTCTCTGAGAAACTCCTTAACCCAGAGGAGACTGAGGGCAGTGATTACATGGAGCCCTGCAGCCAAGTGGAGACTGAGGAGTGAAAAAGGTGCGTTGTCGCGACGGCAGCGAGGACGTTCTCTTGTTGACATGAGATGGGAGCGCCTGCATGGAAAAATGCAAAATGCATACTGCCATTTGCATCGCCCCATTGCAGTGTTGCTCGACCTCATTGATGACTTCACCTCATTGATGATTTGACCGCATTGCCTTTCATGCCAATTGGCATGGAATGGAGCGTTTTGGGTTTTTTTCTCCCGGTGTTCACGCTGAGGGATGTTACCATTGAAGAGTTCTCCAGAAGAGGAAAGCAGCAACAAAAGCTTTCACCACTAGGGGGAGCAACTCCATTCTGCATAAACGAGGGCCCACACAAATTGTGTTCAGTCACAACAGAAAGAAATGCACAGTGAGGGTCGGGTTCCTTTGCGGCACTTTCAGAGTTTGAACCCCAACGAGTTGATGACGCACGTAAACCAAGGGCGGGGGCGGCGAAGGAACACTTTCCGCTGCTCCGAAATCAGCCCCAAAGTTCTCTCCTGCGAAATCACCTTGATGATTTGGAGTGCAGTGAAGCCTTTTCAAAGTTGCAATCCGGATATGGCCAAACGCCATCCCAAAATGGAGGGGGAGAAAGCAACAAGACAAAAAGCCTTGTTCCAACAATGGTCACATCAACATTGATCCCAAATGTTTTCCCTTTGCCATTTGCATTCTATTGCAGACACTTCAGCGCTACAGTCCCAAAGCGTTCAGAAAGAATCAAATACATTGAGTTACTCTGAAATAAGGAAAACCACCGAGGCTGAATTGTTTCAACCTTCCTTGAATGTGCCTCGGGCAAAGATTGTGTTGAAAGCGTTGCGCTTTCAGGACAGGAAAAACCTTCCTCGATACAAAAAATCTTCAACAAATGCGGTGCAGTGGACAAGACTAGCGCCGTAACGCTGGCACTCAACACGAGCCGCCCGCTGATCACGAGCGTGCGACTTTTGACTTGGCAAAGACCTGCAGGAATGAGCCGCATGCTGCATCACCAAGTCTGAAGGGGAAAAAAACCACACTGCCTGCTCCCGGTGGTTCATTTGTCATCATGTGATGACTTGAACACAACCTGCGGCGAGCGGTTTGTACTTGACTGCTGATGGGGCAGGTGTCTGTTCGTAGGAGAGGCCTTCATTTGTACAAAGGCATTTTGACAATCCTCTTACCAGCATACGACAACGGAAGGAGATTCTAAACCCCAAAATGGCGACCCCGGAGAAATCGAACCTGATCGTCCAACGCTGCCTTACCTAATCCCGCTCGACCAAACGAGCGCCACATTCTCGAAAAGTCATCGGAAATGTGAGGAGCGGAAAGCGTTTGGCCGCCGCTCCGGTCACCATGGCCAGCCGGCCCGCCGCGCACGCGCGCCGTCACCGCATCGCACGCGTCACCCCAGTCGACTGACTTGGGACTCAAGTCGGCGTCGCGTCATCTGGGACACCACGCCCCACTCTGGACTTCATCCAGGAGGCGTGCCGCGGCGCTGCTGCTTTGGGTTGGCGAGCCGCTCCGTCCAAATGGGCTCAGCTGTTACTCAGGAGTGAAATCGGTCCGACTCCCGGTGGGTGGACGTCCCCAAAGGCTGGCCGTGCGCCTCGCCTTTTGGGGACTGCTTGTGACCTTTGCGTGCGTTCTTTGAAGCCACTTGAGGACGGGCCGTCACAGGCCTTCTCCTCTCCGGGGCGCGGGGTACGGCCCTCGCCTTTCATCCCGCGCTCGCCGTCCGCGTTGCGGCCTCCTTCACTGGCCGTGATGAAAGGCAAATTTCAAGCTCCCGATAGCCTTTCCGGTGGGCCGTCTCGTATGAAAGCCCATTGCTTTGTTTCTGCTCACCACTTCAAGCGTTTGGTTTGGACATCAAAAGCTCGATGCGAGACAAGCTTTTATTTCCGGGTATTTGCCTTCAACTCCAAAAAGGCATTCTTGGGAACCAAGCGTCACGTTGTCGGCGTATTGAGGCAGCTGCGCTTGAAAACATCTGCCTTTATTGTTTGGCCCTTGTGCCTCCGCTCTAGCAGGCGAAACGCTTGTATTTTCCATCGGGTTGAAGTCTGGAGATTGACCCGTAGCTTCTATCTCTATTACAAACAAATTGCCCTTACTTTCGGAATACTTTGGGAAGGTCGTGCACCGGTATTTCTACCGAGTTCCCTCGCTGACGCTAAAGCCAGTGAAACTAATTAACAAACGGTGGCTAGCTAGTGAACTAGGCATGTTCCATTTCCCAGTAGAGTAGGTGTGAAAGAACCCATGGAAGCCAGGCGGACGCATGACTTTCCTGGTGTTTGTCTTGCCCAACGTCTGAACTGACCCGTCAGAGCGGGAGCCGCACCCTACTTCCAATCAATCGCCACTGTTTGCGTGCGCGCGCGTGTGTATTTTGAGCCAATGAATGCTGACCTCAGGACTTGAAAGACTGCTAAAAATAGACACATTTTCTAAGTCTGGACACCCACGCAGCACACCCATCACTGGTGTCACTACAAAGAGACAAACCAAAAAAAGAAAATTCTGCCTTTTATTTTTCATTTCTTACATTCTTTGCAAAACCCGAATCTTGTTCATTTCAAACAATATTAAGAAATGATGTTGCGATGATCACAATCATACGTCCGAGAAGACATTTCCTTGACGTAATGGGCTCATCGGGGCGAGCGCTGCGCAGGTCCCGGACCGTGGAGGAAGTCAAACAGGTGCGCATAAGAGCAGACGACATGGACACCTTCATCCCAAAAATGTAAACAGCAACAACATCAGAAGAACAAGACAGGCTTCATTATGGAGGCACAGCGTATCGCTGAACCTGTTTGGTGGTGCCAAAGCTTTGCGTTTTATATCCACTGCCGCCGCCGCCGCCGCCATGCTAGCAAAGATGCAGTGCACACAGTGTAAGTAGGCCAGCGCATGTCTGGATTGAGGCCAAGAGACACAATGTCCCCAATTTGTCAGTTTGCAGCCAAATTGATAGCAAGGCAAAGCATCAGAATCATTATTCTTCTTTCTTTTGTCAACACCGGCCGGCTACAATAATCATATCGGCCAAGGAATGTTTGAGCCTTAGCATACGAAATGAGGGCCGGCGTAAGCGTGAACCAAACCAGTGCGGGACTGCGGCGTTGGACTTGGGAGACATCAGACAAGTTTGATCTTTGCGGCACATTGTGAAGCGGCTCAGGCATATGTGAAGCGGCTCAGGCATGAGAAGAGCAGCCCATTGGGAAAAGCCGCAAATGCTGCGAATAGCGATTCGCTGAAGGAATCTTTTGAACGGTCCTTTTTGACGAACTGATTTGATTATCCTGTTTGTGCCACATGGACTTGGCAAGAGTGACTAGCAGCAGGTCGGTTCAAGATGCTTCCCATCGGCGCTTAAGAGTGTGAGAAGACAACAACACTTTTGTCCAACACGTTGTCACAAAGCCAAGGCTGACTTTCGGAACGTTTGGACCATGCACCGAGTCTGTGGCGATGCAAAAAATAGTCGCACGACGTTGTGACGCTTCAAACACACACATTTCTCGATATTAGAACCTCCTCCCTCCGACATAAAGTATTTTAGTCAAGGTCCCCAAAAACTGAACGAGGGAAAAGCAGCTCGAGTGTGTGACAAGTGGTTGTCCGTCTTTGCAGGTTTTCAGGAATTTGTGGAACCTATTCAGAAACAAATCTCTGAATACAGGGTCTTTGAAAGGGACGACCGCAGGCAATAATAAAGACCAATTCCTGCGTTTTTTTCTTGACTGCTGGTGGCGGGTTCGGCTCTCGTTGGACATGCGTGGTGCTAGAGTGAAGCACGTCTGGCAACACGGCCAGTTCAAGCGGCCTGGCGCCCAAGCCTCTTTTCTGCTGCCGGCCAGCGCCACCCCTAAAACGAGCTGGCCGCTTGCTGCGGTTCGGAGCCCCAAGCACGCAAGCACGCAAACAGGCAAGCAGGCAAGCAGGCAAGCAAGCAAGCCTGCATTCACCGCATCGGGCCGTCTGTTTGCTTTCACAAGCGTCGGAGGAAACACTCCACATGGCTTATCAGATTCAAACAGTGGCACGTCTTTGTTATTTTACACACGAGGTCTGCTCTCGCCGAGGTCTGCTGGATTTGGCCTAATTGTTTTCTTTCTTGCTTGTTGGACTAACACGGCAGGCTGCTTTGAACACGGGTGGAAAGGGAATCCCTTGGCATAAACAGGGTCCACACAACTCACACTGGGATTTGATGGGGGACCTTTCTGTCTTTTGAAGGGGCAGGCGGGGCCGCAGCAAATATCAAAGAGGGTTGACGCCGGAGCGAATGGCCGCTTCCTTACTGAACGCGAGCAATGCGACGCACCGAAGGCAGGCGGCCGTCGTCCGACATCGAGGATTGACCACATCCGGGGGATTTTCTCGTTGCCGGGGGTTGGAAGTAAAAATGACGTGTGAACCTCCCCGTTATTTCAAATGAGTTGCTAGGAAGAATTCAGATTGTTCGATCAAGACTGAGGCAAAAAAAACCCATAGATGTGAGCATGACCCGTATCTTTTGAACGTGTTGCTAGGCAGAGCTCTATCATGACTGACCTATTAGCCAGTGGAGAAAAAAAAAAGACAAATGCCACCTAATATTTCTAAGTTGTTGCTCGGCATCATTTTTCATGCTTGCCGCGAGTGGCCAATACGCCAATGAAAGAGTTTACACTCCCGCCACGACCACGTTTCTATTTGTTGCTAGAAGAATTTGGCGTGCTAAACCCTCGCCGGTCCATAGGCCAATCAAGAAAAATGTCCTACTTTCTTTCAAGTGTTTCATGTTTTCTAGTTGTTGCCAGGCAGAATACAGGGCTCCATCATATTTGGCCCACGGGACAATGAAAAGTTGTTCCACCCTCGCATAGCACCGTGCCAAGACGCGCCGGACTATGCTAAAGTGACAGTAGCGTCGAGCGGTTAGCTGGCCCGTGCTCGTGTCACTCCGGATCAAGAGCTCCGGTGTTTGATGTGCACTTAGCAAGTTTTACAATAGCGGTGGAGTTCATTTGAAACTGGTGGAACAGTTGGTGAGTTTCACTTGACCTCTGGCGACGGGATTTGCAGCAGCAGCCTTCACACTAAAGCTCCCGTCGACAGCTTTGTCAGCGCGTCCAGTGTGCATTCGTGCAAGCGTCGGAAGGGGGCAGGACTCAATGCAACCTTTCACATGCTCGATGGGACCACGCCTTGGCCTCTTTTCTTGCAGCCGTGGAGCAGGCGGCACTCGTTTGTAAATCAACAAACGCAACTCCTGCTTTAATGAACAGGAAAAGTAGGTCGATGGGGGACGGGGGGTGGGAATCATTGCAGAGCTCTCTGAGCTCTTGACAGATCTGACGGATGAATTAGCTCCAAAAGAGTCATTGGGATGAGTGCGTGTTACCTGTCTGTTTGTTCACATGAAATAGTTGCAAAACATTTGCATGACATTGCGTGTTGGATCAACATTAGGCCCAGCCACCATCAAACTGCTTTTGTCATTTTTTGTTGACTTTGTGCCCCCCTGCCCCATCTGAAGCATAAGAGAAAAGCCGTTAGAGCACCTACTTGAGAGCAAATGTGCGTTTGAAAAGAAATAGTCAAGGTGAAATGCAAAGTATTTGCCCAAAGGAATGCGAGCAAGCGTGTGCATGAGAGCTGAGATTGCCAAAGATCTTCCCACTCAGCTCAACTTTGTCGTTCTCGCCGACTCGTTGAGCGCAACCGGGATGATTGAAGACGGGCCGCAGTACGCGTCAACGTGCAGAGCGGATGCTGCCGTCCGTCCGTGGCGAACATGTCAACTGGAAAGCATCGTGTAGAAACAGGTGCGTGCTTTGCTTATGTCAACAGCATTTAGGCCCGCCTGCCGTTGAAACGCACTTTTTTCCTCGTCAGTCAAGGTGGATTCAATCGGGGTCCGTTTGAAGGAGTCACAGTAACGCCCGCAAGTCAAATTCATTCGGCTCTATCGTGACCGTGCCTTAGTCAAGCAAAAAATAACGTTTCAAACGTGGCGGCGGGCAGAATTGGGAGCCCTCGACCAGACCTGACCTACAGGCCAATGGAAAAGAAGTATGCCAGGATGACGTATGCCAGACACGATTCCAACTTCATGGTGCTCCATCATTGCTGCCGTCCAGGCCAAGTAGGCGGTGGGGGCGGTATAGGGGGCGGTAGGGCACATATCTTAGGCCCGTCAACGCTTCTAACTTGAGGCTGGGCAGAGTGTGACGGCTCAATGGGGACTGACCAATAGGCCAGCGGCAAATGAAGGAAATTCATTGGATTCATTCACTCAAATGATCGATGCTAGGAAAAGGCCAACTCTTTCTGCCTTGTTGCAAGACAGAATTTCAGAGAGAAACTCAATCGTCACAGATCAACAGGATGATAATCCAACGAAAAAGGCACGACAGCCCCACCTTGTTGCGTTAGGCCTTAATCTTGGGGAAAAATGCTGACCGCACCCCCATTTTCCTAACTTGTTACGAGGAAGAAATCCTACCGGCATGGGCTACTATTTGCCCAGTACTGACGCTTGCATCTTGGAGTGCTCACACGAAGCAGCCGTGGTGCTTTTATGATGCGGCCCTGACCTGGAAAAGCTCCGGGCCCGACGACGTCAGTGCGGCGACGCCACGCGTGCCGTGCTGCCTTCATTCACTTGGTCACACTCCAGCGGCTCCGCCTGCGCACTCATACTTTTGCACATTTGCACTCCCTCCCCTGATCAATAGTGTGCAATTCGCGACGCCGTACTTTCCCAGCTCGCTCAGCGTGGCGATAAGGAACACAATGGAGGGCAAGGTCAACCTGTGGCCCAAACTTGACTTTGGCATTTGTTGGGAAGTTTGCGCGCAAGCGTGCGCGAGCCAGGCGACTGCAATCGGACGTGCGTTTGTGATCCACGGTGCGCTTCGTGTGGCTTTTGCCGCCCCTGCTTGCATTCCTGAGTGGGGCACGTCAGCTCAAGGTTCACTCTGGATCGCGCTGCGCGGTGACTTTATTATTTGTTATGCCTGCCACTCTATGCCGCTGGAATGCATGGAGAACAAAACAAAACAAAACAACAATACATTCACAATCATACTAATTCATGATAATGCTGTCAACTTCTGCTCTCACTTTGAACCTGACTGTACAAGATAAGCGATTTTCCTAGCGCAGGGAAAACTAAAAAGCAGAGCATTCCGCCCATGTGACGCAGGCCCATTTTGTAGGCAATAAACGATAGGTAGGGAACTTAAACAAATCGTCAGACAAAGCGGAATCGGAAGGCCATTTTTTCCCGTCCATGCAATCGTCGATTTTGGCGATGAGCGTCACGGAGCGGCCCTGTTGATCCGCGTGCGGTTTTGGCCGATTCCGCTTCCAACGGCGCGGCGGAGCGATTTGCACGAAGTAGGCGGGGCCATCTTTTACGTCGTCTAAAAGTGTGGCCTACAACTCTTTACAAGTGTGACAAATAAAAACGGGCCAGCCCCGCAACAGCTTCCTGGTTCAAAACAGATCACGTCAACGCTGCCGTCACAGTTAAGCCGTCTACGAGGACGCTAATTATACGCGGGAAAAGAATGCCGAACAGCCGTTTACAGCACACACCTACTGTACGTACACACACGTCAACTGTCAGCGCTGACTGGTGGGGAAATTACCTGGAAACGAGAGAATCATGTGAAGTGAGGGAAGGGTGCCTCCATTGTTTCGAAAGGAACATTGCAGCTTCCTTAGCTGAACAACCCGTGGAAAGAAATATTCAGAAGCGTCAATCAAACCAAGATGATAGCACATACCCAACCTAACTGAGTGTTTTTTTTCTGTTGACTCATTGCCAATTTGCACCGAGCAGACAGGACAGGCAAAACTTGTACGGCGTCACGATGAAGTGTACTTGTTTGTAGCTGCGAGCGGACAATTTTCATGTTAAGCATGAGGGGTTTTGCTTGTCTGCATGGTGCAGACAGCTTCCTATGACTCACTGTCGGTGAGCGCATGCCGCGCGTCGCCACAGAGGCGCTCTCGTGCTCCTCGGCGCATATGAGCTGCCACCGCAGGTGCGACTGCTACAATCAATTGCCAGGCCTGTTCCAAAAAGCTTTCGCGAGTGGGCTCTTCTTTTCTCTTTGAGCTCAAAAGACATTGACTTCCTATTGCACCCTCCCACTCGTTTGACCTCTGACAACGGGGGCGGGCAAGCCTTTTGATTCCTTGGCAATGAACTTGAATGTGGGAGGTTTGCCCAGACGCCAGTCAAAGGGACATTGTCTCCGTCCACGAAAGCCGGATTGCGGCGCAAAACAATGCTCGCGGACTTTCCCCCGGCTTCCTGCAATGCGCGAACGAGCCACTTATTCAGCCACGGCTGTCCCAGACGCGTCGCAGTGTTCAACGCGTGCGGAATGCTCGCATTTCCCGTCCGTCACCGACGTCCCGTGTACTCTTACGGGCGGATGATAAGCATCTTCAGTGTGAGCCAGCCAGCGTTAGTAAGACGCTCAATAAACCCGAGCACCTTTCTTTCATGGCGTCCACATGGACATGAAAAAGACGACATTGCAAATGTATATTTGTCTGAGCAAATGTGAAGTCTGAATGACTGTAATGTTTTGCCCTCGGGCAAATGGCACAATCATGAGCCGTCCGCGTGCGGTCAATGCGGAAGAAATGAAACCAATCGGCGACGAAAGAGCAAAGCCGCTTTGGCTCCTGCAAATGGACACATTTGCCAATGAAGATGCTTCCTGGAGGCTGGGAGACGGAGCGCCGTCTCCGCTGGGTGCGCAAAATGAGGGTGCGCCCTAGATTATCATTCAAGAGCAGGATGGCGGAGTCTTGTGGCGGATGCTGCTGCTGCTGATGTCGTATCTTCCATCGTCTTGTTTGACGCACGGCAAAGCTTTTGGTTCTGTCCAGCAGCCTGAACATCACAATTGGGTCACGCCAATAAAAGAGCCGATACCGTCCGACTTCATACGGTCCTTCGAGGTCCACGTTGTGCATTTCGCAGCTCCAAGGTGGATGGATCTGCTTTTGGGTGCGTGCTTCATCGGACGGAGTGAAATGTCGACCTTTCGCACACTTCCCTGTCCAAATTGCCAATCGGGATCCATTTAGGCTGCCGTGGCCTGGAACAGGAACCGACAGGCCTGTGCTGAGGTGTTGCGCCTCACGTGCGGTCCGTGGAAGTTCTCGGCGGAGCAGCCATGACTTCCAAACTGCCCCCACCCCCACCCAGACGCCGCTGATGAGCACACGGCTGGCCGAGACAAGGCTGTCACCTCAAATTGTCTAATGGACCAAGAGCAAAGTCACCACCGGTATGAAAGTTGCCTTTCCACCCTCTCAAAGCCTCAAAGCTTCGGCCATTTGACAAATGCCACATTTCTTGGCAAGTGAGTGCTGTTATTTTGCTCGTCATCATATTTGCATTGAAACTTGGGCCCCCGCCCCGCCCCCGACCGGCTGCGGTTCTGCCACTAGATCACCTTTCAGGAGGCCCACAATTTGCGGTGTTCTGGCGGCATGCTTGGATGCTTTGATTGAAACAAAGCGTGCCTGGCCTGGCCTGGCCTGGCCCGGCCCGGCCTGGCCTGGCCCGGCCTGGCCCGGCCGGACCGGGCCTTTGTGCGGCCACGAGGGCTCCGATCATTGTTGAGGGCCCCAATCAGGCCGCCCCACCCACCAAGACTTTGCTTTGCTTTGGCTCTCGGCAGGAAAGTCCCCAATTTTCCAGCCCGCCGATAGGGCCTCGTTGGCTCCGTGTTTGGATGACCGGTGTGCTTTTGCTCGATACGCCGCTCAATTAGATGCTCGTTCCAATGCGCCTTTCCCGCTGCGATCCGACAGTTCCGTTTGAAGTCATTCATCCTGCTGTTCGGGCTGGCCGGACTTTTTGGCCAACAAGTCCGACCAGAAGAAAGTATACGCATGTAAAATGTACAAAGAAAGCACGGGCATGCCATGTGAGGAGCAAAATGCATTTTCATGGTCCCTTCGCAAGGTTTCTTATGCCCCCTCACCCCCCCCCCCCCCCCCGGCCCCCAGGTGTTTTGTGTTCCTTGCCCTCCTTTGGGTTCAGATCAGGGGGATGATGCTGACATTTGTCAACCTTTGAGTTGTCTTCCCTGTGACGAAGGGCTAGAGAAATCCATTGAACTTGACTTGATATACTTTCGGCAGTCTGTTTGGCACCTTATTTCCGTAAATGTACAACATTGTTTCCGCAACATTCCCAGTTCCCCATTGCAATACTCCAATGGCATTTCTGTGAATTCAAAGTAAAGGGTGTAAAAACGTGTTTCTACAATCAAGACTTTGCTGCTTGCCAATAGACGGTAAAGTCTGGCGCGAAGCACTTTGAGCAAGAATGCTCGACAACCGACAAAGGAAAATAAGTGGCTGGCCCGCGACAGCAAATCGGAGGAGTGCCTGACGTCTGCGGCGGGCACACGTGAAGTCACGTGATCTCAACATGCATCGGGCCTCCGTGGCTCAGGAAGGGCGCGCTCCTAAGTGCTCAGCTGCTAAATAAGTCCCAGTTTATTAAATACACACTTGTCACTCGGCGGCAGCCGTGCAAGGCTGCATTTATTTGGACAAAAGTTGCCCTGCTAGACTTAAGTGTCCCAGGCTGACGCCAGCAGATAACTCAAGAATTCAGAGCTGGATTGAATTTAGCCCAGGTATGCTTTTAGAAGGCCGATTCCTGCCTATCCACGAGGCCTATCTAAGGTCAATAAAGCGTCAACGAGTGACACGTCTAATTGCTTAATGAAATTGTGGCGCAATAGTCCCACTACTGTATGTTTTACTCACAAATGTTTATTGGCGGGGGGCTTCCAAAAACTAGAAACAAACGCTGAGAAATACGATCCACCTTGACTACACACTGACTTGACCTACCACTAAATATCAAGGGAAGACGTCCTACGTTTTTGGAATATTTGGACCTTGCTCTCGTCAAATTGTCCCGAACTGGTGATAGTAGGGCTCTTGTTTGTGTAAACGTAACGACATCGAGAAATGGGCATGTATATACTCGCTGCCATTCTTTGGAATGGAAGCGGTGAGGTGCACGTATATTTTCACCGCGAGCTTCGCGACTTCATCCACAGGCGCATACGAAACCAATGTTGTCAAGCACAAAACGTGTGCTGTATGTACTGTAGCGTCTTTCTATCGTTTGGCGGCCCGTGATGGCCGGCGGTTTCCCGGCGCTCCCTTATAAGCCGCAAATGGATTTTGCGCCTCTGAGAAAGCTTCCGAGCATTTGGATTGACTATAATTTGCCACGTGACCACAACTGCAATTCGCATTTTGAATGGCTGCAAAACCAGTGGCCGTGATTTGGCCACAGTGGAGTTGCGCTGCATTGCTCATAAAATGATCACTTTTCCATGTGAAATTACAACTCTTTGCTCGTCTTCCCATGACAATTTTGTTGCAATATTATGCCTTCATTCTCATCAATTGCATTTCTCGTAATATTACGGCTTTGATCTTATGAAGTCACAACTTCTTTCTTGCAGTGTCACAACTTTACACTTCAACATTTTCTAGCATAAAATGACAACACCGTTCTTCAAATATTCCTACAACAATGTTGTTATACTGGATCTTAAAGTTGCAACCTGTCCTCTAATACTACAGCCTTATTCTTGTTCTAAGGTTTTTCTTGCTACATCATGGCTCTACTCTTGTAAAATGAAATTTGAAAAGAATTAGGACTCTCTTATGGTCATATACCTACAACGGTTTTGTTGCAATATGATGACTTTATTCTTGTCAAATTATTTTTTTCTTTTTTTTTTCTAATAATAACCCAAGACTGATCTTAAATGCTACATGGCTTTCTTACGGTAAACAAACGGTCCTTGTGTAAGTCGAGCAACAAGTCAGCAATGGGCCGGACTAGTGCGTGCGTGTGTTTGTGCGCGCGCTTGGCAACAGTGACTCAACTTTCCGAGATGGAACTCAATATCGAATGAAGCATTCTTTTATGTGCTGTCTGCGCTTTCTTTGCTTTTACTATTGCCGTCTTTGAGTTTGGTCCGCAATCATCTTTTAACATCTCCTTTTCCTTGTGGCCCAGGCGGGCGCGCGGGGGCATTAGCATGACAACAGGGGGTATAAAGGGCCCCGTGGCCATGTGAGCGAGCGCACATGGGGAGGGAGAGGCAGACAGAGAGAGAGCGAGCGAGAGCGAGCGAGAGAGCCGGGGGGCGAGAGAGCCAGGGGGCGAGAGAGAGAGAGAGAGAGAGAGAGAGAGAGAGAGAGAGAGCGCTCATGCTAATATCTGCAGCTGGGCCTTTTGGTTTTGTCTGCCTTGCAGCTGGGCTGGATGAGAGCGCCTGGATTCCAACACTCCCCCCGTCAGCATAAATCTCACCACGCTGGAGGCCGCGGACGCGGGCAACAATGCCGGCGGCTCATTCTATGCCAAGTGTGGACGAGGCCGCGCGCAACTAAATTGTCGTGTTGTCGTGTTTGTGACAACTAAGACCTTTTTTGTTTCCCGTCTTGAATGCCCCGCACCCGCCCACCCCGTGAATGCATACATTTGTCATTTATCTTCTCGAGCGAAAACTCAGACATCGCTAAAGATTCCTTTCGGTCCCGCCGCTATTGTCTCCAGGGAAGAGCCAGACAAGATGGTGTCATGTGTCAAACCCGCGACTCACGTTGTGCGTCGCTAAATGACGCGAGCCTTCGCAACAGCACCGCTACGCACTCCACCACCAGTTGCGGTGGGGGGAATGCCACAGACACACCCGCCATTGGTGAAAATCAGCAATAAAGCGAGACCAGGTGAAAAAAGTTTTCAAAAGAGTTTCCAGCCCTCCTGCGTGCTTTGAACACATTGAAAGGTATTCCTCAGCGCGCGCTTTCACTCTAGCTTGCACAGAAGCCGAGCGTGCTTGCTTCAAGCATTTGGTTTGTCACTCCCGGTTTAAAGTCACCGTCAAACTGGCACGGCAAAGAAAAGACAATTCAACAGTGTATATATCTAATCGCCAAACTGCTCAAACAAACAATGTGATCTCGTTTTACGAAAATCCATTGACGGTGGTGAAAAAAAGGCACAAAGACCATGAATCCGTTGACGCTTGATGAACTGAGGTCTCGTATGATGTCGTTCACGATGGCTGTTCCGAAGTTTTGTGAGGCCCGAGGGGAAGGTTGTTCTTGTGTGACATAATGTTAGCTTTTTTCCTTCTTTTTTCCCTAAAATTCGAGCTTTTAATTTATTCCCACATAATTACATTATTTTGTCCTTGTATGTTTTTTTAAACTATAAATTACAATTTTACTCTCTTGAAATCCCCAACTTTGTATGGGTTTTTTGTGAAATGACAACAATTTTTCAGTTTTGTTCTGGAAAGTTTCGCCCCCCACCCCCCCCACCCTGCAATATTACCATTTATTTGAGTAAAATTCCAACTTTTGTTTGTGATACGGCAATTTTTGTTCTTGTACAATTGCAACTTTTGTTCTCATCAAAAAGTCCGTTTTGTCTTGGTAAAATTCCAACTTTCTGTGTTATTGCATCTTTATTTCCTCAAACTGGACGACTAACGCCGCCCTACCACCTCCCAATTCTATTTTGGGACATTCTCTGACTGTTTTATGAATGACTCACAAATCTTTTCTGTCGTTGCTGCAACATTGCTGTTGGAAGCAAAATTGGAATGGAACGAGCGGGATAAAATAATGCAGAAGCTTGACGTTTTCAACCCGAAATATTGTTGCCTTGCCGTTTTTATTGCCGTTCCCGTGCAACAGCACCACTGCAAGGTTACGTTCGTCGGCTGTTTGAAGCCACTGAAGCTGCCTCAGACCCAAACTTGCCCCTAAAACATTTGCGTCCAGCTGTCATCACTGAAGCCACAAAGAGGTCTTTATGTGCGAAGGGACAGTGGCACTTTTTGGGGCGTCCCAAGTTTGACTTTGTGATGAATGCCGCGCGCTGGGCCTGAATGCATCGCAGCTGGGCGTGCGCCGGGGCGCCGGTGACGGTGGGTACCATGGCACCAATCCCGCGGCAGAAAGGGCATCTTTGTTTGGCCCAGGTGCTGTGTATGGATGCACGGCTCCGCACATCCTGCGGCGGCGCAATCATTATGCATGAGGCGTATATTTGAAATCATGAGCTTCCTGTCAAAAGCCCCAAAGGAGCGTCCTGGCCAAGTGGGCGGGAGGGAGAGAGAATGCAAGCATGGGACACTTTCAAAGCGCTTAAAAGACTTCACGTCAAAGCTATTGTGGCGCCGGCGAGTATTAGAAACACATTCAAGTATAACTTCTTTCATTTTAGTTTGGAGCTAGTGGAGCGGTGGCACCTTGATCCCTTCCCAATTGAGATAAATTCTCTATTAACTGTGCAAATGTTTTAAGTAACATTTTTACCTACGTTGCAAAATGATTCAAAATCACTACAACACTCTTTAAACATGGTCCTATGACAAAGGAGAAATGGTGATAAACTCCAATACATTCCAAACCGACACTTTTTTCTTTGTAAAGTTCTGACTCCATTTTTCTAAAGTTATAGCATTTTTTTTGCCTCATATTAATCAGCTTTTATTTTGTTTTTGAATAGGACTTTTTCTATATCATAAAGTCTCGTGAGAGGAGCAGAATTCAGTCCCAGTTCTGAATTCAGCCAAAGTTCAACAGTGAGATTTGCCCAATACTCAGCCAACATCTTGTGAGATTTGAGGACGCCTTTGTCAGAAGTCCCGTGATATTCCTGGAAGGGAAGCCTTGGCCAAAGTCTTATGAGAAGTCTTTACGAAAGTCTTGCGAGAACTGCGAACATTTTATCCCAATTCTTGTGAGATGTGCGGAAGTCTAAGCCAAAGCATCGTGAATTTTGTGGGAGTCTTTGCCAAAGAATCGTGAGTTTAGCGGGAGTCGAGCTCCAAATTGTAAACCATTAGTGGCATTTGAACTCTTTTCAGACGACACACCGCAAATATGCACCCACCTCGTTACTGATTAGCACTCATGTTTTGTCCAGCATTCAAACTGTCAACCACCCCCCCCCCCTCCCCAAAAAAATGCATGCCCCACTCCTCCCATGATTACAGGACGATCACAATCATCTTTGTGTGGAAGCGTAACCTCCTTCGAGCCTTTGTGATTTGGCGCTGGCACTATTGCGCCATTTTGTTTCACTGCCCGACTGTTTATTTGCATTATCTCGAGCCGCTCTCAGACTGGGCAACCCCCCACCCCGCAAAACCTCCACCCACCTCAGGTTGTGCAACGGTTCCCGAGGAAACAGCTCAGTCTCGAGGGTCAGACGGGTCAATGCCTAAACATGTGATCCGACTACTAGAATTACTCGGCGCAACTCATGTCGAGCGATGTATACGATTGGAGGCTCAAAGTTTGATCCTTTCTGTAACGGTTGTGGTAACAACCTTTCAAAACAAAAGCAACCCAGCATGTAGCGAGAGGCCACAGCATCAGTCGACATCTCGACTCACCGCTTGTTCTTGTGAAACGGCACAAACAGCTACTGACGATTATCTCCACACCGAGACAACAATATGGGAGGTAGCCAGCTACCATGCGAACCCAACGTAGCCGTCCACAGTACATGTTGACTCGATCAAAAATCTTGACCCAAAGTTATGACACCAACCATATGAGATGTCCTGTATAGCAAGCCGAAAAGCTACTGGCTATTGGCTGAGAGTCCTATCAAGCCAATGGAAACAGGAGGTTGCAACCGTGCAATCCGTGAACAGAAGCATTACTCGTGTTCAGTCATTTCGTTGATGCCCGCTGATCATCTCCAAGGATCAGCGCATGCAAACAAAAAGATTGCGGCTACCCATCTAGCATGAGAAGCTAGTGCACATTCCTACCTCCAAAATCTTATGAGGTTTGTCGACGTCTTAGCCAAAGTCCAGTGACATTTGCGGACGTCTTGGCCAAAGTCTCATGATTTTGCAGAGGTCTTAACCATAGCATTGTACCGAACCCTAACCCTTTGTGGAAGTCTTTTAAAAAGTTTTAGAGACTTTCAGAATTCTTAACCAAAATCTTGTTACATTTGCTGAAGTCTCAGTTCAAGACTTATGAAATTAGTGGAAGTTTTATTCAAAGCCTCTTCATCTTCACAGAAATCCTGACAAAACGGATTTGCAGGGGTCCAGGCCAAAGTCTTATAGATTTTCAGAATTTTTAGCTAAAGACCTGTGAAATTTGCAAAAGAAAATGCAAGCTTTCCAAGCTAAGATCCACCTCCAAGCAATAAAACGTCTGGCAACATTTCGCAGTACCGCTGTCTCCCTAGTGCAATTTTATGGAATTCAATCGATCATTACGTGCGCTGAAGTCAACTACTTTAAAGCAGCGGGGTGCAGCACCTCCGCCAAAAGGCATCGTAACCTCCAAACAAGGAGCAGTAGCCTGAGGCAGCTCATCGCCTCAGCCAGCCAGCCAACCAGTCGGTAGGATCCACTCGTGAAACAATCGTCCCACGCGGGGGGCGCTGCAGGTGGGCACATTGGCCGGAAAGGAGACGTTTCTGCTGAGCGTCAGGGGAAAGGCATCGGGTGTTTCGGCTGCCGCGGGGCTTGAAATGATCAGCGAGAGGGGGAGACGAGGGGGGAGCCGGGGCAATTTGAAGTAGCCAGCGGGTGTTGGAGCTGGATGGGATTTGGCCAGTGAACCCCCTTATCGGGGCTTTACAAGGACGACAGCGGATAGCTGGTTTAGCAAATCCCTGTCTTGTGATCCTTCTCAGGATAGACATGTCAAAATAAGAATAACCAGTCAAAATACAGTCAGCAAAGGCACCGGAGAAGCGACTTCAAAAGTCAAACGCAACCAAAACCAAAAACTAGAGAAATCGATCCTATTGTGGCAGACGACCGACAGTCGTTTTCTCCCATTATTGAAAACGAAAAAACGACAGTGACATTATTCAGAAATAGTATTGCTTTTGTCTGTTTTCACATCCAAGTCTGCAGACCTCAGAGCCCGACAGGGTTTATATTCAATCGGCATTTCTTAAATGTATTCAGAACCGAAACCATTCAGCGATTTCTAGAGCAGTAGCCGAATTTTCAAACCAATTCTACGGCTGACCGCAAGCCCAGTCTAAAGCCTTCAGAATTGGAGTAATATGTTGTGTTGCGATGTCTTTGTTGCAGGCAGGACATGAGCTGCAGCGTTCTGAATGAGCTGCAGCTGTTTGATGCTCTTTTGACAGAGTCCAGTCAGAAGACCGTTCCAAGAATCAGGTCTACTGGAGATACAAGCATGGAAAGGTCAGTTTCTCCTGGTCTGCTTGGCACATGCAACATTCAGTCTGGAGATTTTTCAGCGGGTAAATACGCCTGTTGTTGTGATTGACTTGGTACCATATCTGAAAGTCAGGTCTGAGTCTCACAGCAATGCACCGCAAGATTTCGGACTTGGTCTTTGGTTTCAAGTTGTTTTTTAATTTGTATAAAGTGACATAAGTATTATTTGGCAGGTGATAGTGTGAACATGTGACTCTGCCCCCATGTCTCTGTCCAACGTTTTGGCCCAGCGATATACCCCCTCCACCCACATAGGCCACATATGCATATATCTTAAGACCCGTAGAGAATGGCATCAGTCACAGTTTAATGGTGTCAGGATTACGGTGCCCTTGTCTCTTTCACGCCACTTGAGCCCAAGGCTGGATGCTCGTCTTCAGGCAGGAGCTGCCTCGGTCATCTCCTCGTCTTCCCTTGTGACCCTCACTTATTGGTGCCTGTGGGAAAGACTCAGCATGGGGGCCGCACACCAGAGGGGCAGCAGGATCCCGCTGGGTCTCATGCTACTCATTGGCATCCATTTTGTCAAATTAGCAACCAATCTGAACGCTTGTTCTTTGAAAGTGCCCCTCATCACGCTGAGAGCATGAAAGATCCACTTTGGACCACGGCTGGGGAGACCCCCTGCCAACCGTCCCCCCCAGGCACCCCTCAATTTAGGAGATGAAACATTCCTTCCATCTCCACGGTGGGAGCCAGCACCTTTTTCAAAATGTATCACAGATGATATAACCACTTTGTGGACAACCAACTATAAATGCAAAATAGTATTTAATCATGATGCTTCCACATCAAGTCACTCTTACAAGGCACCACAGGAAGACAACTATTTGGGGACATCAAGTTATGTGGAATCACCTCACGGGAAAATGTTAGCCATTTTAAAAAATGCACAGCTCTTAATGTTTTTGTATTTGGGTAAAAAGGAAAAAATAGCATTGAAATAATTGGGGAAAAAAGGGTTGAAAATGCACTTATGTGGAGCCACTTGCAATAAAGTTACATTTTATGAGCTATTACACATTGTCAAATAAACCTTGACTAAAAATGTTTGTTTTAGCGGGATCTTATTTTGCCCGTTCAGCAAAAAAATAAATAAATACATTTAAAAAATGAATACACTTTTTTGTGCTGACTAAGAAAATGTTGGGGATATCACAAAAAATATCCAATTGGTATTTTGAAAAACACAATTATTTACATGTGAAGTAAAGTCCATTTTAAAATACAGCATATTAACAATGACTTAGCTAAATACGTTTATGTAAAGCAGCTCTACCCAACTGTGGTTAGCTCACTTAACTAAAATTTGAAAGTAGATACTAACAATAAGTAAAGGCAACGTTTCATTATGTTTACGATAATTCTGGCTCACAATTTGTGTCGTCATCCTGTTCCACACAATCGCAACTGACAATGAAATTTGTTTGAAATGATGAAATTGGAAAGGTTTTTATTTCAAAGCCAGCATTTGATTGTTTTGATGGACTCATTGCACTTTTTAGCAACTGATGATCTGACAAACAAACGTGAATGAATCTTACGAATCCATCTCAAACGTGAGTTTATTGTCCTTTCTACTACTTGTGATGTAGCACAACACGGCCGTAGAATTGCAGCATGAAGCCACCGCCATAGGGGGACGCCGACGGGCCGCTATCTGATCATGGCCAGCACTTAGTAGCGACTTGTGTTTATGCATGAACAGGGCAGCAATAAGGAGCTGTGGCCTCTCCCAAATCAAATTCCCTCGGTAATTAGAAGGAGATTTGGTGGAGGTAGCGCAAGGGGGCTAATCCTCTGCGGCCATCTCTACAACAGCCACTTACTTCTGAAGCCCTTCTTTCTCTGCCCAAGTGCCGTTTTGCAAAAAGAGCCCCGTATGTGTACATTCCACTTGCTGGACTCTAGTATCTGGGGGGAGGGGGGGGGGGGGTGCAAGGTCTTTGGTGAATGGATGATTACGCTGAAAGGGTTTCACGGGGAGGTGTTGTAGAAATGCAAATGTCTTTGGGGTGAAGCTCCTCGATAGAAGTGATCTGCGTTGAGTTTGTCGTGCTTGTCTGCTCACAGTCATTGCAGGTTTGATGTCCATCACGCTGCAGCATGCCCATGGTGGACGAAGAGAGCTGACTGAGCCATAACAACAGAGGCCGCACTTTGGAACTTGTAAAGGTATATACGGGTTGGGCCAAAAGTAGCTCTCGGCTTTTGACATTAACCTGATGATCCGGCTCTTGATGTGGGATAAGATAAGTCATAACAGCAACAGCAACAGCAACAGCAACACCAACACCAACACCAACACCAACAACATTTGTTGCAGTTACAGAGAATAAGGGCAAATATTTGGAGGCCTGGAAGCAAAGACAAAAGCAGGCCGGAGGAGGAAAGAAGGAAGAGTTACAATTTAAGATTGAGAAAAGTTGAACCCCCTCCACAGGACAATCTCTCTTTTGCAATTGTCTTCCTTTGGCCATTCGGAACCCGTCTGTTTCTATGGGACGTAGAAGGCCAGTAAAACAGCCTGCCGGCCTATGAAGCAGTTGCTGCATTAATGAACGTGACGTGTGTGACGAACGTGTGGGAAAAAGCCACTCGGCTTTGACCACCTTTTGAAAGGAAATGTTTTGCGGCGACCTGGAAGGGGCCAGGCAGTCCAGGCCTCCGTGACTGCAGACGCTTCCATCGGGAATCAGAGCTGCTGATTTAGTGCTCCACTTTCTTCCTGCTGTGTGGCTTTCTGACCCAGCTTCATCAGTGTTTGCCCGTGGACTAGCATGCCGTCAAGTGACTGACGGATGCACGAGCAAGCAAGCAGGAACGGAAGCAAGGTCAACTGCGTGGTGAGAGAGAGCACCTCTGGTGTTATGGAAGAGGAATGGCCGACTTGTCTCATGCGCCGCGTGGCTTTGAAGTTAACTGTTTTGTCTGTGGACCATCAAGTTATCAGTGTGGCTAGTCACCCATTTGCCATTGGACTGCTCACGATTGGTATCAAAAGTCAGGGTCGGTAGGTGAACCTAATAGTGGACGCATTGTACTTAGTGCGCCTCCTTTAAAAGGCGGGAGCATCTACTGGTCGCATGGTAAGCATGAGACCCCCGCTGCTTAGCAAGGTGACCTCACCTATCTGTCCCCACTCATGCAAACAATGGCAGTATCATTGGTGGTTCTCACAGCAAACACCGCCACCCCCACCCCCACCCCTTCCTTCTTGTGTCCCATGCATAGACACCGGCTAGAGTTGCAAATGTGCACTTCTCGGAGTCCTAGCTGGAGCGGGTGGGACGTGGGTCTTGTTCTCCCATGAATTGATGGCCACTTGATCTCATACGGTGAATCGGGGCTAGTCTCCGGGGCTGAGCGCCGCTCTTGGCGATACGTGTGGGAACCAGTGCACGGGCCGCCGGGGCGCACCTGCCAAATGGCCGTTTCCGACTATTCCCCCGGCACCCCGGCTATTGTTTGCCCTTTCTATTCAGTTTTCCTTCTCAGATAGGGTTAACCCTAACCTCAGCCACAGAGTGCAGGAGCAGGACTGCTCTCCTTTCAAAAGCTGGACCTCACAAAAGTGTGGCGCACGAAGAACTGGGTAGATGCTTCCATGTGTAAAGCAGTGGTGTCATCGATGACAGTGTCTGAAGTGGAATGAAAGCAGGAATTGAGCTCCATTTCACACCCTGGACTGGTTGCCAGCCAATTGCAGGACACCCAGACGAAAAACGGTTCCCAATCACATTGGCATCTCGGACACGATTTAGAGTCATCGGTGACATGCATGTTTTGGAAAAGTGGGAGGAAGTACCGAGTTAGTGTGCGTCAGTCTTCTGCATCCAGCTCATCTTACTGATGGAAAAAGAATGAAAAGTAGAATGAGCAGTCATTGTTATTTGTTCAAATCTTGTTCAATGGGAAGAAAGATCATTTCGCAAGAGCACAATCTTAAAATTCAAACTGTGAGGTGCGCAGGCAGCCAGTGGAGGAGGAGCAGGATGTGCTGTGCTCCCTCCAGTCAAGGGATCAGCAGCCGCATTTTCAACATATTGCGGAGCTCTTAGGAAGGGCTGGCTGGCTCCAAAGTAAGTTCCAAGCGCATTGCTGTTGTTTCCTCACTTGTTCACTCGGCGTCAGTTGGAAGAACTCCAACATGATCAGAACTGTATTCACGCACTAGCTATACAAGGGTCCAAAACCCAGACTCGACTCAATCAGGTTCACGGCGGCGTTTCTGTCATTCAAGCGGCGGTGTCTTTAAGGAATAACAAGGCCAGCAGTGATGCGTAATGAGCCTGGGCGCACTCCAGATTGATGAGCCGCTCACGCTGCTGCCCCCAGACAATGCAAGCGGAGCTAGCGACGCGCATCACCACCCGAGAAAAGTGGCACATGTGCCGGCCAGAGGGAATGGCATCATTTGAACCCCTGAGAAGGCCAGTGGGCTCTCCCTTAAGCAAGCCCTCTGAAACGAGGCACAAAACAGCGCGTCAGGTAGGCAATGATTGATCTGCGCGGCGGCTTTGTCAAAATTCAGCCGTCTTGGCAAGGCCGCCCCCAGGCGCTTCCTAGAATCAAAGGCCATGCCCACCCATGGTTGATGAGACATTCGGCAAATGTCAAAGAGGAGAGCTCGGGGCAACTGATTTCAAGCAGACCCGTGCACAGCAAAAGCCAGAGGGCCAGACATTCGGAACAATATGGAGTGTTCCGCAACACTGTCTGGGATCAGGACAGGATGCCATTGCTGGTCTGCTTTACTACAGCTGGCCTGACCTAGCCCAGGAAGAGAGGAGGGATGGAACGCATCCCCCCGCCAATCCTTCTCACACACATTGTCAATGAAGGCTTCTTTCTACTCCCGCTGCGGCGCGGGCGACAACTACAGCATTGCACCACGTGCCCGACGCCGAGTTCTGCGGGACATGTTGCCAACACATGCCGCCGCTCACGCGTCACAAATTGTTGCTGCCTGTACGACGCCGCGCGCATTCCCTTTCGTGATTGGTCCGTTATGCCACATGTTGCGATGACGTAAACTTTTCCCTGCCACGTTTCATTCAGGCCAATTTATTTGTCACCGAGGAGGAAAGACTCCACCACGCAGCTTGTTGCTGCTGCGAAGAGAACTAGTTTGGCAGCGGCGTGGGTGCTGTCAAGTATGTGTGTGGAAAGAAGACTACACACGCATGTATCACCTTGCAGATCATTTTCACAATACAATTAAATGCATGGTCTCGTCATCTAGGTCCCTTTGTTGCAGCAGGCACAACATCCATTGTTGTTGCTGTCGTTTTGATCGCTGCTCGGCAGTAAAAAACACCGACTGGAATTGGCCATAAAAGCAAGAGGAGATTCTGCCCTGCGGTGTCCTCGTCAGTATCAGCCGTAGCGACGCCCCCCCGACTTGGAGTGAAACTGCAACGCGTTTTCAAAACAACGCGTGCGGGTTGCGCCCGAGCATAAGGGCAAAGTGTGCGCGGCATCGCCGCATTGACGTGCTTGTGGATGTCGCTCGCGGGAGTAGAAAGAAGCCTCGACACATACGAGATCACAAGAGTGGATTTAGCTGCGGCCTAACAAGTCAAACAAGAAATGGAAATGGTTGCAAATGTAAGTGGCTTGCAACGTTGTTGTCATGGTGAGCCCTCTGGCAGGCTCTCTGACTCGTCCAGTTCCCCCCTCCCCCCAAAAAAGCAACCGCTCTGCATCAGTGCAGCCTTTTCCCGTCGAAGGCTTAACTTTGTCCCTCCCTTTCCGACTGCAGAATCTGCATGAACATACTCCCCCTAGCCCCCACCCCTACGCACACACACACCACACCACACTGCCACTTCTCACACTCGCCACCTCTGGAGCCCCCGAGCTGGTTTCAATTTGAGCCCTTAGCAAAGTGAATACATTCGAGATGAATTCTGCTCGGCCTGACTGGAGCTGATTTGGGGGCGGGGCGGGCGGTGTACACTTTCGCCCCCTCCCCTGATTAGCTCTGGTGCTTAACTTCACTGGCAAAACACAAAGAGCCAGTCTGTTTCCCCCCAGCTCACCTCTAATGCAGCGTGACCCCATGCGGAGGATCACGACTACCCCGAGAGTTCACGTTACAGGTGAGCCAGCAAGTCGACAGATAATAGCCACACACTGTCCAATTATGTAACATCTCCATATCAGATATGCATGTCATTGCAATACCAGGAATCCATTCCTGCCGCCAGCCCCGCCCCTAAAAATCCAAATGTTTGTTTTTTTTAATGAGAAAATGTTATTGCAAGAAATCATACGTTGACATATTTAAATAGAATGTAAAGAATAAAACACACATTTTCTTCATTTCAGTGGACATTGTGCTGCTGATGTGTCTAATACACACCTATGGAGGTTTCTCATTCCTTAGTAAGCCACATAAATATTGGTTCTTTGCAGAGGATAAATCAAATATGCCAATGAGTATTATTACACTGGCCAACATTTTGGTTTCTCCGGTGCCAAAGATATTTGAATGGTTTCTGGGTCATTTTAGGCTGTGAGTCCAAAAATGACATTCGTTTCTTCGTGTTGGCTCTATTTTTTGAGATATCAATACTTTTGATAATTGAATGATTGAGAATGTGCTTTGACAGTTGACCAAATACACTTTGATCATTATTAAAAGTAATGTTTGAGCTTTGACATCACCTGTTTATGCATTTTTTTACTGCTACTATTGCCTAATTGTCTTAATTTTTGCTTGATTTTCACATGAAACATATTTCACAATGGCATCAGAAATGAAAGAATACTTTATGGACAGATACAGCCTCATCAAAGTTTTAGCAGGTTGAGAGAATACCAGTGTCACAACTTGCGCATTACTAGCACTTTTATTTCAACCAAAATATGGAATAGCTCAAAACCTAGAGCCATTCTGGGAAAAAAACAAAAATTTTTTTGGGGGGGGGGGCGGTTGGGGGCTTCGGATTCAGCGACATCAAAATCCCCTCAAACTGTTGAAACTTCTTGGGCACTAAAATGAGTGTATTATCTGTCTATGTGTTGCTTCATTGTTTGTGAGTTGAGTTCACTGTCACTGTATACGGTGTTTGGACAGTATCTCGAGTCAAAGCAAAACAAAAAAAAAAGCTAACTCAAATCATATCGTGAAAAACTCCAAAGTCGGGTCACTCGGATGGCAAGGCCCCGCTGTCTGTCATGCATCAAGAATGTTTCAAAAGGCAAATGTTGAGTTCAGAGACAAGACAGCATTGTACTACAGCTCTCATTATTCATAGTCAAGTGGTGGAGCCATTTAGTTAAATAAACCTCACCCAAGCTAATATTCGTCCATCCGTAACCTTTGCAGACGGCCGTGATGTTGGTAAGCACCCGTCGGGTCGTCATTAAGCAGCTGGAAGTGACTATGGAACCTTTCTGCTTCCCGCAGCATGATTGGAGGCTACCCCCAGTAACCTAACGCACAGGCCAATTACAGCTCATTTACGACCAAAGCAATTTGGACAGATTTGGGGGGAAATTACTGTAGAGGTCTTGTTGCTGTCGCCCGACACAAACGAGAGTGGGATATTTTGACAGGTTTCTACCACAAACCGCTTCACTGATACTCGGAGGCAGAGGTTGCGCGGTGCCTAATATCCATGTGTTGATTGGGTCTAAAGGCAGGGGGTTAAGGAAGGTCTAGTTAGCCTCGGCTTGGAATTACCGCAGAGAGAGGTTAAGCAAAACAGCAGGCCTTCGTCCCACCTGTCCGCCAATTACGTACGTAAACACGGCGGCCGCTCGCCGGCATGCACGCGCATAAAATAAATGGACGTAGGTGGTCGGACTTCCCCAATTAAGAAATTTGACAACTGGAGATCAGCGTGAGGAATAACGCGTTACAATAGCAATTGCGTTCCCGCTTCTTTGCTGTAATACAGTCATGTAAGGCAGTGGGACCCAAGCCCCTCCACGAGACTCAACGGAAAATATTTAAATGGGGATTTTGCTGTGTTGAAACTGCTAGCATGATTCAAATGTAGCACCACTTCATTAATCCTCCCCTGAAGGAGAGGGAAAAGGAGCGGAAGAAGAGCTTCTTTGGAAAGGGAAAAAGACCAAATGGTGAGATGGAAGGAGTGCCTAAAACCTCCAAGGAACAAAACATCTGCATCTAAGAGGAAATATGAATTTGTTCTCACCTAACTAACTTCATTCATCCTCACACGGCAGTGAATGAGTTGATGTGATTTTCTATGAGGTGATTTAATGGAAACAATCCAAAAGTTCAAAGCAGCGTAGGCCTATTAGATTGAAAGCATTTTTGACATCTTTCTGCCATTGGTGTTTTGTTGCCATCAATGTAGTGAAGTTAAACTCAAATGACAGTCGCTAGTAACAGATCATAAGACATTTTGGAAGTAGCACTACTGGAGGCACGCTTCAAAGTAGCCAAAACACTAGGAACCCCCAGCGTGAGTGTCCAAAGTGGACAAGATCAATCTGGCAAAACAGCATCTTCTTACACACGTGGCCTCTCGGCTATGAAATGAAGTCCAAGTGTTGTTGCAGATCTCTGGCCATGACTGGCGGTCCTCTCATGGAATGCCGGGACAGGAAGCAGGTCAGACTGTGGGTTGGCACGAGGCGTGACTGAATGTTTTCAGCTAGGTGCGAGGAAGACATGCTGACATCACTGTTGTGGGGCCCTACGGTCTACTAACGACACAAGTTCTATTTCTGGCTCGGCTTATATGGAGCTCAGTCGCGTCTGTGCCAGTCGGGATGCCTTTGTTGACTGTCTGTAATGAGTGCTGAGGACATCCAGCTTCACATTGCCCATATCAAAGTGACAAACGCTCATGCTAATGCTATGTGTAGCACGCCATGAGCGTCTGGAGATGGCGACAAGGACAACACTGCTCTATTACGATCGTTCAAAAGCTAAGAGGCCAAAGGAACATTTCAACCAGCTGTGGCACAGAGCTAGCTTGTGAGTTTAGCTGCATAGGTAGCGAGGCGTGTTGCTGGGAGCATAGCATTAGCATTTAATGAGCTGCTATTGCTAACCTTTGGAGACAAAAACCTGTTGATTTTTGAAGTTTTCAAATATTCAGGTTGGTTTGGGTTTTTGTCCATTTCTTTGATTGATTTGAATGTTTACCACCACATGGCTTCACGCAGAACCTGCCTTTTTTGGAGTTACTTTCAATTTTTGTTCATTTGGTTTTTTTAGCATTTGAAATGACCATGTGGATAACCTAAAGCTTTTCTAAATCCAGGGCCTGCATTTACCTGAAATTACTTGCACCTGTTCTACGGTATGGCGGTCATTCATTTGGGCAGTGGAATGAGATATGCAGAAATATTTGTGTCCAGGTTTAAGCTCGAGTTTTTGAGACGCATCCAATCCCCTCCCTCCACCCTTGCTTTGCGCCACCATGAAGAGCGGTGGGTGAGCCGATGCCAAAAAGTTCTCCTTGAGGCGAGATGTAGGCAGGCTGACAAGTCAGCAGCGAGTAAAAACCCAATCCGTTTCAACACAGTCGTCCCAAGGCGACGCATCACTTTGCTTGCTTTGCACTGAGCCGTGCACGCTCACGCAGCAGGCAAACAGGAAAGCCTCATCAAGGCGGCACTTTCACAGCGGCATCGTTGGCTGCCGGCTGGCTGACTTTCTTTTTTGTTTTTTCTTGAGAACTCACTCAAATAAAAGAGCTGGTTCCTCCCAAAAGGCACTCGCAGGCTCTGACAAGTTTCCTCCTGGAGACTCTACGGAGAAGATTGCTTCAGACTTGGGTCAAACGCCACGGAAGATGTCCGAGTTGGCCAGTTTGGTTTGGAGGCTTGTGGAAAGCCAGGCCCCAAACGTCCCATAAATGGACCAAAACCGGCTAATAGCAGTGCGTTACACAAATAATGTCGCTGTTGTGAAGGTACCATCAAAACAAAGCTTCACCTTCACCCTTCACTCACACTTTTTTTCCTTCTCCGTTTGCACGCTTTTATTCTTTGGTTTATCATTGAAAAAAGGCAAAGAAAACACATACAGTTCCGTTTATTTGGATTCTTGCTTGACCATTTTTAGGTCAGTATCGGAATCAGATGTTGGACAGATTGTTTTTTCTTAATTGTTGATTTGAATAGTTGAAGTGATCCTTTCTCTGGAATTACGATGTCAATGACACAGCGACATTTCCTTCTCATGACTTTCACGAGTGTCTAAATTGTTGCCGGTGTTTGACATCCGGGTGACACTTGTTTGTATTTCCTTTCCCAGAATCCCCGCCTGAGATTTATTTTGGGTTCCGCATAGAGGCAAGATTGGCGGAGCAGCAGGAAAGCATCAGCCTCAGCAGCCCGAGTCATTGGCGGGCGCTCCTGTCGGGTGCAGTTGAAGTTGCTCAAAGACAAGCCAGGGCCAGCGCCGCCAGCTGCAAAACAGCACAAGGAGCCGCTCGACAGCCACGCAAGGTCTGTTAAGTTCCCTGATTGGAGGTGATTGATTTGGCCTAAGAATAAAACAACATAGGAACGAGAGCCATTTCAAGAGATTTTGTGAAATAAAAGCAAGTGTTGTAATGAGGATACTTGTGTTGAAATGTCAAATGCAACAGTTGCAGATGTGATCCAACCATGCACTTGGATGGATGGAATGATCTCACTGCCTGGAAGCATATGATATTTCTCTTTGACTGGCAGAATGTGCTTTGCTTCTTGTTGCTTGACTGTCCTTACAGGCAGCTAAAATGGATGGTTGCAAAACTCAGCAGTGTGCTCGACGTGCATGGTTGTAGTAGTAAAGCGGTCAAAATGGTGACGGGTTTCCTGGTGTTGTCAGGACTCTCGCATGTGGCGCTCCAGCCCGCACAAATTTTTTTACACATGACGGAATGGTTGTGAGGGTCCCGAGGAAGTGTTTACTCCTGCTGCCAACAAGAAGGATATGGAGGACCGGGCTTTTTGGAGGGAGGAATGGCAAAAGACACCAAGAAGAAGTCAGGCAAGGTGTGCCAAAGTATCACCGCAATTGTCCTTTCACCGTTTTGTTTGATGGGAACAAGAGGCAGGCTAGGTTTCCTCACTTGAGTTTGTCGCTAATGCTAGCATGGCATCCGTATTCCCACTTACTCAACGTTCCTTCTTCTTCAGCTCCCATTCATTCTCTTGTCTCTTTTCTATGTGCTCCTTTTGCATAGTGCCCTCTAGTGTTTAGACTGAGACACACACGACTTAAATGCCTCGTGTTAGCGACTACGTTTGAGTGCAGCTTTTGTTATGCTCAAGAAAGTTTTGTGTTTTTATGTTTTTGGGCAATATTGGATTGGAAGAAATTACATTTTCATCACAATTGAAAGCCCTATTGCTCTTTTAGCAAAAAGCGGCATCGGTGCATCCGTAGTTTTAAAGTATGGTTTCAAGGCCGGGCTATAGAGATTCACAATAAGGCATCAAGAAAGCGTTAGGGTTTTACATTCGGCTTTCACGTGTGACCCAAGACTTGAAATGGAAGTTTCAACACAGTGTAAGACTTCCAAAGTTTGAAGTCTAGGGAGGATTGTAAGTTTGAGATTCAAGCAATGGTCAGTGTGTGAAATTAGGGTGTCAAACCTGGGTGGTGGGTAGGGTTTTAAAAAACGTTTTCAAGTTGGGGTCTCAAGTCTGGATAGGTTTTTAAAAGTAATGCGTATTGTACGTTTTTGTTTCTTTTTTGCCAAAGATTTCGAGTAGAAAGTTTCTAGTACCAGAAATGGCATCGTTTTTACATTCAGGTATTGATATTCTAGGCAACACGTGAGGCCGACAATTCCATTTCTAAAAAATGAGCTTCCAAACAAATCCAATTTATTTGATACCAGCCATAAAGTCTGAAAAAAAGTGCAGTTTTGTACAAGCGGAGGCACTGTCTGCTGTTGGAGTCGGAGACGGCTTAAGCTGTTATCGTTGCCGTCAAGAAGATATTTACGCAGGACCGCAGAGAGATTTCGGGAGCCGGAGTCAGTTTACCGCCGCGATAAAAATGAGCCGGCGCCCGCTGAGGAGCTGCCCACCAGTGTTTGCGCTGTCATGGCCAAGGACGACCGCTCGCACCCAAAACAGACATTTCCACCTTCATGCTCACTTAAGTTTGGGCTCCGGCAGGAAAGCTGCACCCCGCTTCGTGAAATGCATACTCGTCGCCCTTTGACACCGTGCGCCTCCTCAAGGACGCATGACAACGCTCATAAATGGACACTGAAAAGGAGAATTATCTGCAGCTCAAATTAGGACCTCCTCCTCCTCCTCCTCCTCCTTGCCTTACGTGTTGTTGTTTCTTGGCAGCCACCACTTTCAGTTCGATTCCCCCGGTGGGCTACGCTTGTGATCTTTAGCCTGGCGAGAGACATGCTAAGGTGTTCTTTTTTACTTCCTGATCCGTGCACTAACGTGTCAAGGGTTAAAGTTTGAAGTTAGGCTTTCAAGCCAGGCTTAAGGACTCAAAGTACTGTTTGCAGAGGTTTGAGTTTTACAATTTGTGTTCAAGCCAGGGTGAGGGCTTCAAGTCAGGGTTTCCATCAAGGGTCAGGGTGTCAAGACAAAGTTGCAGTTTCAAATCCGAGTTTCAAAACTCGCGGTTAGGTTTTGAAGGAAGGTTTTGAGACCAGGTCAAGGTTTAAAGCCTGCGTTAGGTCTTAAAAGTAGGGTTTCATTCTGGGGTAAGGCTTTGAAGTTATTGATTTAAAGTAGGGTTTCAAACCCTGATTAGGATTTCAGTTGACACTTTGAAATTGGTTTGGCCTCTGCTCATCTTCATCATCGAAAAAGACATTCCAATTGTCAACGCAGTTTTGACTAAATGAACCTGTAATCTGAGTATGACTTTGTTCTTTTCTTTAACTGTGGCAATACAGTTAACTCCTTATGTTACTGTCTTTATGGCGAAACAGCTTTATTCTGTCATAACAGTTTCACATGCTGAGTTGGCGATGTGCTCACAACCTGTTTTTCTTTTGCCATCTGTGCCATCCCGCCCGTGGGACCCATCATTAGAAGGGCAGGCCCCAGTGGGTGACTTCAACCGCACTAAGGTGCACTGAAGCCACAGTTCCAGGTCACAGGAGTGCGTAAAGGTGTAGGTGCTACAGGTAACTCTAGATTTGTAACGACAGAGCACGCGAGGCGCTGCAAAACAAGGGTCAGCGCTCCTTGATAACCTGCCGGCTTGGTCAATGGCCCATTGTCACAAACAGAACCAGTGTGTGAACCCCTACCCCAGCAAACCTCATCCATGGCCTGGGTCAGTACTTCATTAGGAATCCGCAATGTAGTAGTTAGCTGTAGCTGTTAGCTTCCTCGAGCTAAAAATGTCAGCTCCCCTGCATGGTTGGTGTTTATTTGAGAGTCACGTCTTGCCAATTCTAAGTCTCTATGCACACACCTGAATGTACTCACCCTAACCTAGCCTAGTTAGCAGCTAGCGGTTAGCATTCTTCACCAGTCTAAGGATATCGGCCCTGTCTTGAGCAGAAAAAAAAAATGAAAATGCCCTATCAGCTTCAAAAATGTGCCTTGTTTAAGAGTATTGACACCATTTAAGTTTATTCACACACATTTTTTTGGGAAAGACAAAATATTGTTCCCCCAAACGTAGCTTAGACTCGTTAGTGGTTAGCTTTCAACAGCAGTTTGTATGTTGAGCTGAGTGTATTGATCCCATGTTGGTCTTCGTCTAAACAGTCTTTAGCTTTGTCTGGTTAGCTACTCAGCGGGTAGCTTTCTATCCAACTTTGACTTGTTAACCTGTCAGTTGTTTCTACAGCATCAACATTTTATACGTACCATCCCAGGCTGCTTTATCTAAGGGCATTCACACCACCTAATTCTTGATCTACACGCTGTGGTTTTTAAAGACAAATTGCGGTCAGCCAAGCTGAGCTAACATAGTTAGCGGTTAGCTTTGTTGATATCAGTGACATGTACAATGCTTAATCTATAAGTATTGCTTCCGTCTAAATGTTTGTCTGGACTCTTTATTTTGAAAAACAAAATGTGGTCAGCCTAAATTAGCCTAGCCTAGTTCACGTTCCACAATCACAAAGAAAATGTAACCTGTAATATAGATGTGCATTATTCAATTTCACTTAATTGTATGAAAATTTATGATTTATTCACGACAAATAATGTGTCTTTGCTCATCTCGCTTTGCCAGTGACATATAGTGACATTCAGAGTAAATGCTATTCCACTAGATTTAACCTGTCCATTCTCTTTTGACGGCATGTTTTCTTGGTGGCGCGGGTTAGATTTTTCTAATGTTAGCCAGAAGTATGTGCCCTATCTCAACAAGTGTTGGGAAACACTGTCTTGGAGTATCCCTATCTTGATCGAAGTAGCGCAGCCAATGAGCCAGTGGCACACCAACTTGCTAATGGAGCCCTTGCAGGCCGCCATGCCCCAGCAGACGGCAAATCTAATAAAAACCTCTTCCAGTGTTCATAGTTGCACAAGAATGGAAAGCAAACAGCTCACATATTGGATCTCAGGAAATGGCGCGGGACAATTTCCTTCAAGTGTAACATTAGAATGCCAAAAGCTGGCTCCCGGAGGTTCGGGGCCACCACCGCCGGGTCGTCTCAATTAGAGGGCGCTTCCCTGCCGAGCGGCGGCCGCTCTGAACGCAGGAGTGCCCGGCGGGAGCGTGAGGAGGAAGAGGCGAGGGGATACGCGCACGACCCTGAAAGTTCTTATTATGCTTGGCGCGTAGTCCGTCCGACGTCTCTTGGCTGTCTGCAGTCTGGTGCCTGTGATTGCGCTGCAAAGTGACTGTGAGACCGCAAAATGACAACATTGATTTATATGGATGGCTGAGGAGCGGCCAGCCGTGACTGCTCGCTCACACCATGTTTACGAAACAAGAAACAGCAGTCATTATTTGCAGTTGATTTGCCTTTTCAAATGCATTCAATATGGAGACACCGCTAGCTTAAAAAAGCGCCGCTGAGCACCTCCTGAAATATTTCATTCTGGTAGAATTACAACTATTCTAACGATTAGATTCATTATGCAACAAATAGTCATTATTGGACCGCATTACTATTACTTTGATTTAATGAGCAGAAATGCTCACAGTTCAGCCCGTTTCCTACCTCTGGCAAATTGCAGTTTCATATGTTGCTTTGTATTCAATATAGAATACTAATTTAAAAGATATAAACGTGTATATACATAAGAAAAATGTCAACCCTGCTATTCACCAATTGATGCTCCATTTTTTTTGCCATGACAAAAAAAAACAATTCTGGAAAATTATAGGGCAGTGACTTTAGAATACTGTATAAAGATACTACATCAATATAATCTCTCTCTTTTTTTTATTTCTATGTTTAATTTGATTTTAAACCCCTAAAAGATGTAGCCCCAAACTTTTTAGAGGCATTTTGGATTAAAACAAAAAGAGAAAACTGAATGAACTGAAATGAACTTTACTATATTGTGTATATCATTTAGTTTTCGATTGTGTTTGCCCGCCCCGAGTTTTTGCCATTCAAACTGTGTAAAGGGCGTGCGGTTAGCCTCTGACTTCCCCGCCCCCTTCGACGGCTTCTTGGCAGTTTTGATTGAACCCGTGAACTCTGCCTAACAACAAGTTTGACATGGACAAGAATTGGAAACACACTTTAAAAGTTCTCTTTTTTTCTCCCCACATTTTTGTGAGAAAAAAACCCCAAAAACATATGACACAATAAAAAAGGAACACTGCGGTTTTCTTTCTGTGCAACCTGTTAAAGTGGTTGTTGCTGTTTTGCCTCTGTTTGCTAAATGCCATTTTTGTTTCGCACTTCATAGACTTGGTAATAAGACACGCTTTTAAAGCCCTTCAAGTATGCCATTGTCCCCAAACGCCCAAACCCCCCCCCCCCCCCACCCCTATCTTGAGTATATTAATCTGCTTGGCGCACTCATGCCGAAGTCCCCAGCGGAAAAAGCTCCGAGAAGTGGTTGTGCTCGGGCCCACGCAGGCTTTGCACGTATTTCCCCTAGCATGAGCGCTACGGTAGCTGGCAGCAGCGGCACTGCCAAACAGGAAGTCCGTTTTTGGGCTGCACGAGTCGCTTTGGCAAAGGTCACAAAGTGTAGCGCAGAGGCAATCCTGTGGAAAGCGATTACATCTCATCACTCTCTCATTTGAGCCGTGTTGGGAGCATGGTGAGTGGCCGTGCGGGAAGAATGGCCCTTTTCATTGCCCAAACAAATGAGGCCCGCTGAAAAAAAGGGCCGGCCGCGGCCGGCCAGCTAAGGTGGCGGCGGAGTGGAAGGGGAGAAGACATTTGTTCTTTCTTACTCCGCGCAGCATGAGGGAGGTTTATGTTTTCATCGCCATGACTTTGTCACCTTTTAATCACAGCAAACCGGATTTCTTGTGATTTGATTTTTCAAGTTATCATCGCTCTTTCAGGAAGCTTTAAAAAGGACTTCTCATTGGAATGATTGAAATGGAATTGACCTGTTTCTCTCATTTCTTCTTTTCTACTTGCAGTCACGTTGGCTGTTTGTTGCTTTGTTGTTGGTGACACCGGCAGTCCCGACATTTCACTGTGAAGATTTACTTGCATGTCACAAAGAACATTAGCTTCAGTGAAATGTATACTTTTTATTTTCACCCGCCGTGTATATTGTACACTCACCAAACAAATGTGTGTAGACTATATATTTTCTCGCATTTATTTCGCACTTGTATGTCTTTGTATTCAATGTAAATGACAATTTAAAAAGAAAAGCAGCATCCGTCTCTGTGAATTAAATACATCATATTTATCTTCATAAATAAAGTACAGTACTGTCTGTATATGTCACTGTCCAAAATGAATAACAGTTTGGAGAGGCACGTTTTGTTTTTTTCTTGAACTCCTTTCAGACCTTGCAAACGATGCGATAGACGGAAATCAATTTGGATGTCGACGAGCGGCTGGAAGAAACCAGGAAGTGCAAACGGGGGTTTGAAACCCGTCTGAGTTTTCTTTTGAGTGTGCCAGTCTCATTCTCACCTGATGGTCCAACACAAGGCGGGCTTCTGTTGCTTCTGCGTGACGATCGTGGGGCTATCAAAATCCGAATGCCGAATCCGTTTATTGTTCAGGCTCGGATGAGCTTGGAATGATATTGGTGTCTTTTGGGATCAGAGCTTGTCGTTTAGTCTGCAAAAAAACAAGAAGGGGCTAACGTCGTAGCGCTCTTCAAGTGAAGCGTTGTTCTCGGACATAATTCCAGGTCAGGACCGGGCTCGGCGATGTGGAGAACGCGGCCAACCGACCTGTGGCCATCGCACTCTGCTCTTATTGCCTTTCGTTGTCATTCAAGGG
This sequence comes from Filicampus tigris, assembly GCF_054856515.1. Classification (NCBI taxonomy): domain Eukaryota; kingdom Metazoa; phylum Chordata; class Actinopteri; order Syngnathiformes; family Syngnathidae; genus Filicampus; species Filicampus tigris. The sequence goes on from NC_141232.1 coordinate 195,074, forward strand.
CGGCTCCGGCGAGGCGCGGGGGTCACTTCGCCCAAGGGCACGCAAGCTAGCGCCACGTCACTCTGGGGTGTTCAAGTGCGATGGCTGAAGGCTGGCTGAGATTCTCCTGAAGATTTGAGTGGAATTCCCAACAGGCATCTTGATGTCTTGCCGTTCGCAATGACGATGATAAGCCACGGTGGCCGATGGCCTCAAGCCCGTCCGTCTGTGCCGGATGTAGCCAAGCAGCCCCAGAACCTCAACAAGGGAGGTTGTTTTTGTCTCTTTGCACACACACCTTTCGCACGTCGGGAAAGAGCCAGGTTTAGCCTGGGTTGTTTGTGGACGTCGGGGAGAGTCTTTACTTCATGTCCAATTTTGTTTTTCAGTGAAATCCTCTGCGAGCCGTCTATTTTGACTCTTAAGATGAGGTTGACGTGATGTCAAAAAGTTTGGAGATGATCGTTTACCGTGCTATGTTTTTCTGTTTCAACAGTGGTTATAGGCAATTCTGCCAAATGTAGAGGTAGAGGATTTGCTCTTAGTTGCACCGCTTGCTCCGTGTTACTTTGCGTAGCAGCGGAGCATTCAAATCAGTGAGTTGTTCCGTAACGTGTGCGCGGAAAGGTTTTTGCTTTGGTAGCTTGCATGAGAGGATGTTCCCCTCAGTCCTACTTGCAAAGCCGCTCAGAGTTGTTTTGCGGCTCACTTGGGGATATCAGGCAAGTGTGAGAGAATCTTCCGAGACTGTAAGCACTCGCCCCCGCCCCCGCCCCCCCAAGTGTCATGCCCTTGATAAGTCCCGTTTCAACTTTACCCTTGGTAAAAGGCAAAGTGTCAACAGCTGCTCGTGGCCCAGCCGCTCTGATCTGCTCAGGTGACGGCCCATCCGTCGCCCTAAGATGCTAGATAGCTAGCTAGTCAACTAGCTGGCATCGGGCGGGAGATGAGTACAAATTTCGTCAGCGTTTCCCTCACTTGTCAGCCGCGCCTGCAGCAGGTGGCGGAAAGTCTCGGACGGGTGAGATGTCAATTGAGGTGCTCGCTCGCTCAAATCCTCTCTGCTGGCGGAATGTTTTTGGCTTGAGAAAGTTGGAGAAAGTAGACCTGCAGTACATTTTCCGTTTGACGGCCTCCGTTTGTGGAAAATGAGGATTCCTAGCTTACATTCGACCAAGTTGTTTCTTGCTTTTGCGCGTCAAATCAAACTTTTTTGAATTCATTTCGTTCAGTCAATCGGCACGTATTACTGGCCCACTGTGGCATGAGTTTCGCATGAAGTCCCGCCCGCCTTTGCGCATCCTTTGGAGCCCCCGGTTGTTGCTTAGCTGGCTTTGCAGTCAGTGATTGGCCCAAAAAGAGGTCAATCACTGTGGCAAAACCAGCCGTCGTGGAATCCATGATTGCATCCACTCACCGCTCTCCGCCACTTGTGTTTCTGCTCATTTCCTGCCTTCCAGCGCCATCCAAAGTGGAGCAGCGGTGGCTGTCCATGCAACGTGTCGATCATTATTGCACAACTGCCAAATAATTGTTCTCTTTTCATATTCATCTGTGACTTGTGTTTCTATTGGAAACCATTTCTCTCGCGAATGAAATTAGCAAAATAAATCACTCCTTCAAGTCAAAGAGTCGGAACTGAATCTACATGCGAACCTACCTTCGTGGCTAACCAGTTCCTTTTGCACTGGAGCATTCCAGCTTGGAATTTGGTGAACTGAACAGGCCTGCTCAGCTGTATCTGACCTCACTCTTTTTCCTGGACACTGTCGCCGAGACATGCAGAATTAGACCATATTTGGACGGACGGCGTTTTGTCCCAACATCAGCGATTTGGCCTTTGACTGGCAACTTGCCTAATTGTGATTGCGTTTTTTCAGATCGAACGCTTTTGTTGGCGCGCCCCCCGATCCAGATAGGCCATTGCATTGATTCACTGACTCGGTTCCTGAGCAGTGCTGACAGTTGGGCGGGCTCTGCGCTTGAAGGTCTTCAATGGAATCTCGGGGAGTTGCGAGAGGTGCGAGACATGATTTGCCAGTTTACCCTCAGTGTTTGCCTCAACATTTTAACGCCGCGGCTCCAAGTGGAGCTGAGAAGTTTCCCAAGACCCGCTCGGTCTGCCGGTGGGCTCCGCGCTCCCGGCCTGTTGTGAGTCAACCAACCCCCCTCCCCCCCCAGCCCCGTTAACACCCCCCCCCCCACACACACACACAGGGAACAGGGCGCCGCCGCCCCTCTGATGTGCTCAGGTTAGCCACCGGCGGCTTTGCCTCGTCTGCGAGTTGACACTGCGGCCTCGCAACAGGACGTCTCACGCGGCGGCGCAGCACCACACCTCCTGAAAACACACGCACGCACGCACACACGAAAAGGACCTACAAGACCGTTGTATGCCCGAGTGTTGGTGTACTGTCTAATCTGTCTACGTGTGTTGCTCCTCTGTTT
>NC_141232.1:200000-282500 GCF_054856515.1 Filicampus tigris
TGACAGCGCTCTTTTGGGGATCGGTGCGTGTGGATTCGCACTTTTACTTGCTTTTTTGATTTTGTTTTGTGCCATCCCCCTCGCCACTTGTTTCGCATGAATCTCCTCGACCCTTACCTGAAGATGAGCGAAGAACAGGACAAGTGTCTCTCCGACGCGCCCAGTCCCAGCATGTCCGAGGACTCGGCCGGCTCGCCGTGCCCGTCCGGCTCCGGCTCGGGCTCGGACATGGAGAACCCCCGGCCGTCCGACATGCACCTCCTGCACGGCCCCGACTACAAGAAGGAGGGCGACGGGGAGAAGTTTCCCGTGTGCATCCGAGACGCCGTGTCGCAAGTGCTGAAGGGCTACGACTGGACTTTGGTGCCCATGCCGGTGCGCGTCAACGGCTCGAGCAAGAACAAGCCGCACGTCAAGAGACCCATGAACGCCTTCATGGTTTGGGCTCAGGCTGCGCGTCGGAAGCTGGCCGACCAATATCCTCACCTGCACAACGCCGAGCTCAGCAAAACTCTGGGAAAACTTTGGAGGTACGAAGACGCAGCGCTCTTTCTTTTTCTTGCTTTCTTTCTTTCTTGCTTTCTTTCTTTCTTGCATTCTTGCTTGCATTCTTTCTTGCATTCTTTCTTTCTTTCTTTCTTGCTTGCTTTCTTGCTTTCTTGCTTTCTCTCGTTCTTTCGTGCATGCTCAAAAATGATTTTTTGCAACGTTCCAACAGGCAGCGCACATGCTATTAGTGCGTTTCCATTGCATAATTCCAGTGCGTAAATGTGCACGCCGCCCTCCCCGGTTCCCCCCAGGCTGCTCAACGAGGCCGAGAAGCGGCCGTTCGTGGAGGAGGCCGAGCGCCTCAGGGTGCAGCACAAGAAGGACCACCCGGACTACAAGTACCAACCGAGGCGCAGGAAGTCGGTGAAGAACGGCCAGAGCGAGCCCGAGGACGGCGAGCACACGCACATCTCGCCCAACGCCATCTTCAAGGCTCTGCAGCAGGCCGACTCGCCCGCCTCCAGCATGGGCGAGATGCATTCCCCCGGAGAGCACTCAGGTAAATCACAAACGCGTTCCCGGCCAAAGCTGGATGCTTTTATACGTGCGGTGGGACGCAAAGGCGGAAGCTTTAACTCCCGGCACAGAATATCAGCGTGTAGAAGACTGCAGCCTTTTACATAGACAAACAAGACAAAAATGCTCTCCTGAAACAATGTCTGACAAATTGTCATTGCCATCAAAGCTGCAGGCAACATTTTAGTCTGTGTTTGTGCGCCAAAAATGGAGCTGCGCAGCACAGCTGATAAAGGACACGGAGATGTGGCAGGACACACGCGTGTTGAACCAGGACCCCGAAAAGGAGCGAGCTCTGCATGTCTCACTAATGCAAAATCACACTTTGAGTGTCATTTGTGGATCCTAAAAATGAACCAAGAAAACATAGCATAGTACAAGTAACAGTTGGTTGATACACTTTCATGTTGGAGGAAATGACAGTTTTGTACAAACCCCCCCAAAAAACGAAGTAAAAGCTAGCTCGCACTTTGGGACAATAATGCAAACTCACCATATGAATGTAGGATAAAAGGGGGGGGGGGGGGGGGGGAATCTGCAAAACATGGCAGAAATGGGACAAGGAAACTCAGAGAGAGCAAACTCAAACAGACACACCATTGAGTTGATTCATGTTGGAGTTACATTTCAATTTTTGCCCTCCCAAAAATAGTAGTTGTGCTTTGGGCCACCACTGAGTATCAACTGATGGAGTGGAAAGCACGGGCTTAGATGAAGCCTTGCAGATGCTCTAAATTGCTTGGATCATTTCTCTTAATCACGTTTTTGAACATTCCCCCCCCCCCCCAAAAAAAAACACTGCTCAAAAGAGCAGACAAGGGCAGTGGCAGGAAACGAAGACAAGGGATTTATACACATTCATGTTGGAGTTCAATGAAGATTTTCAATCACTGATGAAAACTCGCCACAGGAGCTCCTTTGATATTGCTGAAAACCAAAAGCACAAACAAAGTTCAGAATTGCCTGTATTGGTAGTCGAAACTGTGAATGTCCCCCAAAGTACGGTCCCAAAACGCTATTACATCATCTCAGACTTGCTTTATATCATCGCCCATAAAAGTAAATGGCTTACAGATGATTTCATTTCACTTTTCTACGGAAAAAGATGCACCCAAGACTCTCTGTAACGTCTGCTAACAACCCGGGCCAAACTTTGCTCCTCCCCAACCTACAAAGATTCTGATTTTAGTCTTTCGCCTGACGTGCATTGCTTTGCCATACTTCCTTGGCACCAATTACTACTTTCCTATTAGCCAGGGCTTCTTGTGGAGTCTTCGGGGCTTGCAGACAAGGAGCGAAAAAACAAAAACAAACAGAAAAAAACTCCGCCAATTGTTGAGTTTATCATCTTCCACGGCAGTGCTTCTCAAATGGGGGTACTTGAAGGCACTTCAGGCGGTACTTGAGATTTTCAAATAGGTATAAAAAGTAGCTGCAATGCAAAAGAAACAAGAGCTTGATCACAGCAGCTGCCTCTTTGCCACCAAGTAGGACAAAGATCCTCGGGAAAGCACAAGCCCAAGTGTCTCACTAAATGCAAAAAGGCTCAGCTCAGGGCAACAATGAAATGTTCAGTGTTGACATGCTGTCCCTCTTCTTTTGAATTATCCAATAGATATTTGTCAGACAAGGTTTTTCCAAATGAAGTTGAAGGTTTCTTTTGGAGAACAAATTCTCACCGTGATGGTGGAGGAGGACACTCTATTGAAAATTATTCTTGTGTGCACAAATCTTAATAATGAAGTTAGTTCTCTTTTTGGAGTTACATCTTTTCATTTCCAAACAGTTGGAGATATATGACTCCAAATGGAATTCCAAAGTTGGATAAATCAGACATCGATGGCATTGCACGCTGATTCAAGTCTTTTTGCTTTTTCATCCAAAACTGCTTCGCGCTCGTCAGGGGGTGCTGGAAAAAAAAAAAAAAAAATCACATCAATGAAAATAGGTTGAGAACCACTGTTCTATAGAACAAAATACTTGGGAAATCTTGGCAAATTTGGAAATGGTGAATTTGAAAAAGGTGAGCTTAGGCACCTATTTTAGAAAAGTCAATTAGCTTGCTTTGTGCCATCTAGCCAAAGAACATTTCATTGCTCTGCTTGTCACTGTACGTCACTGACAGAGAGAGTGAACAAACACTTCATTATTCGTAGTCAATCACAAGTCATTTTCGGACCAATTTAGTCTCATTGGGTAATAGCACAGTGGTTAACAATCGCTACTTTGCTTGATTGAAATCCACAGTCGCCGACATCAGACAGGTGATAGTCCAGAGTATGCGCTGTTGCAGATGAAAAAATATATATATATATATATAATAATAATAATAATAATAATAATAATAAAAGGGAAAAAAAACAAGCCGAAAGTCACGAAAGCAACATGAAGTCCAGCGTATCCCCATGTGAAGCTCAGCATCTTTTCCTTCCCAGCAGGTCAGTCGCAGGGCCCGCCCACGCCCCCGACCACCCCCAAGACGGACCTTCCCTCCGGCAAGTCGGACCTGAAGCGCGAGGGCCGTCCCGTTGCGGAGGGTCCTAGCCGCCAGCTCAACATCGACTTTGGCGCCGTCGACATCGGCGAGCTGAGCAGCGACGTCATCTCCAACATGGGCAGCTTCGACGTGGACGAGTTCGACCAGTACCTGCCGCCCCACAGCCAGGCCGCCGCCGCCCAGGGGGGCTACGCCGGGGGCTACGGTGTGGGCGGTTCCTCGGCGGCCTCCCAGGGGAGCAACGTCGGGGCCTGGATGTCCAAGCAGCAGCACTCTCTGACCACCCTGGGGGGCCCGGTGGCAGCGGAGCAGCCTCAGCAGCGAGCCGCTCAGATCAAGACAGAGCAGCTGAGCCCGAGTCACTACAGCGAGCAGCAGCAGCAGCAGCAGCAGCAGCGGCAGCAGCGGCAGCGGGGGGGCTCCCCCCAGCACGTGGCCTACGGCTCCTTCAGCCTGCAGCACTACAGCGCCTCCTCGTACCCGCCCATCGCCAGGGCCCATTACGACTATTCCGAGCACCAGGCGGGCGCCTACTACGCTCACTCGTCGACTTCGGGCCAAGGCTCCGGCCTCTACTCCACCTTCGGCTACATGAGCCCCAGCCAGAGGCCCATGTACACCCCCATCGCCGACACCGCCGGGGTGGCCTCGGTGCCGCCCGCCCACAGTCCGCAGCACTGGGAGCAGCAGCCCATTTACACCCAGCTGTCCCGGCCATGAGGACCGCCCGCCCTCCACGGCGCCCTTTAGAAACACCACATTGACTCTCTCTCTTGGGTGTTTTTTTTTTTTTTTTTTTTTTTTTTGCTTTCTTCCTCGTTGTATCTCTCTGGGGTCAAGTGATTGCGTAATGGAACATTCACCTGACTTTGGTGCAAGCAGGGTGCATTCTGGTCCCGCTCGGTGGCGGTGTGAATGGTTGTCCGTCTTTGTATGTTCCCTGCGCCCAGTCCAGTCTGTAGTCCGCCTAGGCGGGTTCTAGTTTCCTGCAACCCTGAAGAGGATAAGCGGTGTAGGATGTGGACGGACGGACGGACGGACGGACGGACGGACGGACGGACGGATCTCTCTGGACTGGCTCCCGACAGTGCCTTTTCGTAACGCTTGGAAACGTGATTATATTTTTCTAGATATAATACATAAATAAATCCTCCGTGAGGACATAGTGCTTTGAAATATTTTACAGTAGTATGTACTGTGTATGTGTTTTGCTCTTCAGCTAATCCGCACCATCCGTTGGAAATGTCTTAAAGGAGCAGGAAAGGAGTAACATTGGGAAAAAAAAACAACAACAAAAAACACCCTCAGTGGCCTTGTTTCTGTATTTTTGGGGGGGACGGGATGGTGTGATGACTGATTTTTTTTTTTTTTTTTTACTGTATATATATTTTTATTCCAGTGGAGGACTGAGTGCCGCATGCTCGGTCAGAGGCAGGGTTGTGGGGAGGGGATTTATTTATATTCCGAGCATTTTTTTTTTTTTTTTTTCACAGCTCCTCTGAGGTTTTTTTTCGAATTTTATGACGGACCGCAGTCTGACAGCCCGTCTTTGAGGGGCCACAGGTTGCGCTAAAAGCCCGTGCTTTTTCGAGGGGCCTTACTGCAAACCTAGCTTCCGTCTGCCTTGATACCGCTGGTGCCTGCGGAGCCCCGGCGGGAGGCTCCGTCCACTGGTATTCGCGCTTCCTGCTCTCAGCAGCCAGCAGGTCTGAGCCCCGGCACGCGCTTCTGTCCTCCTGAAAATGCCTTCTCTAACCTCTCGTAATTTATTCTTTAGCATTAATTTTATTGGAAAATTAACATTTAGTTTCTCGCAATTATTTTCAGAGTTCAGAGGCTGGTCGAGCAGAGTAGATTGCTGTCGTTTTGTTTTGTGGTACAGATGTGTTTATTTATCGGTTGTAAATGTTATCGTTTGATTCTCCGTGTGTACAGATGATTGAGGCAAACTGGAACTTTTCCCTTGTTTTCTCACTGTGTCGTTTGAGGCTATTTTGTGGGGGGAAAAAAATGTTGCTGGAATGGACACAATACTTTTTGTCTATTTGGAGGTTTGTGCTCCTCCTTTTATATTCTGTATCAGTAGTCCCGATTTGTGTCATCTCTTACCGCAGTCTCCTTGTAGGTAAACATGGTGTCATCTTAAGGAAAGCGTATCTTTTTTGTATCATATTGTTTGCAATAAAAACAAAACACTGTAAACTGCCATTGCACTGCCCTTCACTTGTCATTTCAATGACTTCTACTGAAATCTCCCAGAAGCTTGCATAACCCCGATTAAGGAATTCACACGACCACTAGTAAACAGTCGCTTCAAATTAATAGTTTGTTTTTGATAAGAATTGTTGAGTACATCTTAGATCGACTGCAGTTCTTTATAGCTCGATCTTTCCTATCTGCCGTTAGCCAATGAGCTAACAAGCTGCTGATAGGATAATAAGACTTTAATGGATAAAGTAGGTTCAGTTCATCTTTTCTCAGTTGGCTTTTTTCATCTAGTTTTTTACTTTGCCTTCATGTGCTTCTGTTTTCCCGAATTGGGCAACAAGTTGCTGAATGGATTTGGGGCCTCTCATCGGGACACCGCGTGCTTCCCGAACAAACAGCGGGAGTACACTCGATGAATGTTTCCAAAGGGGGATCGGAAACGAGACCAAATTTTTCTTTTCTTTTTTTCTCCAGACAGGCCTTTCCGTGGGCAATTTTCCCAGGACGACCCCATTATTATTCCGCGGAGACGTCTGCCCCCTCCGAGCCCAATGGGTGGTCTCTCTGAAGGCAAAAGGAAGAGGAAAAGAAAGGGTAAAAGGGTAAGAAAAAAAACTGTCGGATACACCCACAGAGAAACTGGAAAACAATCAAATAGAGCTGAAAGTAAAACAAGATCAAGAGTCAATTTCAATCAGTGGAGGCGGGCCTTTTTTCTACGTGGGGCCATTTCACGTGGTATAATGTCCGGTGAGGGCCATCAATTTGTTTAGGATCGCTCAGACGTTACGAACATTGGATGCCAAGACTTTGGCCTTTTTTCCCCCCGAACACTTCCTCTGAAGTTGTATCAGTTATAACAAGGGGTCGTAACTTGGGTAAACGGGCAGCACAAGTGTCACCTAATTCCGCTTTTCTCTTGTTGTCAACAATCTGTATCCAGACAACCGTGAAAAGCAAAGTTTGGTTATGACATGTCTTTTTTGTTTTGTTTTTAAAAAAGCTTTTCTACAAGTTGCGGCTTTTTCTTTCAAAGATATCGCAAGGTAACCCAGATGCGTTTCCATAATCCAAATTGCCACCCTTGGTATCCGTTACCAGAAACATGCAAGTTTGTTTTGGTTGCATTCACACGTTGTGTATTTGTGTGACACAATTCCTCTGTTTGAGACTCTTTAAATGGACCTTTGCGCTGAGTTACTTTTCCAAACGGCCCATAAAATTCCCCCTGAAACCAATGGCGGAGGAAGCCGTGCTAAATCACAGGCGCGTTTCCATGGAAGCTTCACCCTCGGCTTAAGAAGTGTGGCACATTTTCTTCAAGCCGCGCATTACTGACGGACGAATGGGAACTTAATTCATTTCCCAGTTGCAGACTGCATCCATTTACCAGGAGAGCCTAGTGGAGATGGTCCAGGATCCTAAGAACCTCAATCACCTTTCGCCCAGATCCCATTTCTGACACCAATTTACCACAAAAACAAAATGTGGGAAAATGATCTTTACGGAACTACCTTTTTTTTTTTTTTTTCTTTCTCCCTTGGTGTCGCAAAACTTTGCCCCCGCCGCCATTCATCTTGAGCTCGGCCCCACAGGGACGCCACCCGGCGCCAAGTCGCCGTGCCGGGGCCAAGCCCGGGCGCGCTCGCCTCCCCCTTCCCACCCACACCCGTCCGTCTTTGTGCGGCCATGTGTAAGAAACCTGGCACCGGCCCGAGGTCAGCGTCCCAAAATGATATTAGCATAATCCCATTAAGTGTGTCAGAGGCCTCGTGAGCCCCAGAGAAGCCTGTGAGAGGAAGGTCGGGGGAACCAGAAGAATGGATCAAACAAGAGAAAAGGTCTGACCTCAACTGTAATGTGACTTTTTTACCTCAAACAAGCACCAAAGTGCAAACGTGAGAGGCCTTGTTTTGATCGCCGATTATTGAACTTTGGTCCCAAAAAATCCAGAAGATACAGCAATTTCATTTGCAGGCAAAGGGATCATAGAGTAACTATAATTATTTTTCTGATGATGCTGATGACATTAACATTCAGCGATTGCGCAACTTTCACTGGACGATACGACACGAGATCAAAGTTATATCGAATGACGTTATAGTCATGCAAATGGATGGTGCAATTGTAGGTATACCTGTACAGTCGAGCCACTGACAACTAAAGGGGGCCAACTCCATTTGCGTTAGTCCTTTCCGAAATGAATGGAGAATTGGCCTACCTTTCTGATGAATACCGATCGAAATCAAGATGATGTCCACTATTTGGGGCGGTCCGGTATTGCGCTTAGCAATGTCCCTGTGCAAAACTGGGCCGAGGCCAATTTGCGAGATGGCCGCAGGCTTCACTCCCTGCAAAGAAAGACATGCCAGAGTGAATGTTATTTGTCATCCTGGACAGGCACTATCCTATTGAATATTTTAGCCAAGTTTTTTTTCATGCAAGACATACAACAAGATCTTTTGGCAAAAGGTTTCTATTCCCGAGTCACTGATAGCCTTGTGAAAGTGTGCATGCAAAATACAAAAAATGCTGACGATGACACAAACAAAATGAGCTTAGTGGCTAGGTTGTATTTTCTCAAAGATTTTCCATTGTAGTTGCTTGACCAGCAAATCATTTGAGTTTACAAACTCGCCGTGTTTGTCGGTCTTCTTCGTCTTGGTTGTCTCGCCACTTTTCTTGAAGCCGAAACCACAACCTGACTAAAAACCTTTTCCGCTGAGCAGGAAGTATCACATTCACGCTAATAACTGCAGCTGCCTTGTCAGTGTGTTTCCCGCGAGACAATCTAGCGTTATCATTATTGTCATTATTATTATTAGGAGGATTAGCCAAGCTAATGGTTGTCGGTATCTGTCTGCTTGCATTCTTGGCTTGTAATTAGCTTGCATGTTTGGCCTTTGGTACTGGATAACAGCGCGTCAAACAAAGAAGAGTGAGCAAAGCTAACAGTTCTCACATCAGAGAGGCGTGGCGCCCACCGGGAGAGTGTTTGTCTTTTTCGAGGCACATTAGTTAGCGTGGGTTCTCACAGCGACAGCGAGAAGGCCAAACTCGCAGGCAAGTGACAGGGCGGCAGGATGTCAAACATACCGGGGCCTCTGTTTGGTCATTCCATGCGCAGGACAGCCGGTGACACTTAATCCTTTGCTCAAATAAGTTAATACCTCAACTAACACGTACGGTACAAGTTCAGGGCCAAATGCAAATTCCACAGTGACAGACATGGTTCGACCAGGCAGTAAAACCAATTAATTACGCGCGCACACAGTGACTCACACTCACTCGCCACAGGAAAAAAGGACACATTTTTAACTCCAATCCGTCACCTTTGCTACTGTTCCTTGAGTCGATTCATTCTTAACTCAGTCAGACACAATTGGCGCAAGGTTAAGGCTGATGTTTTGATTGAAGATAAGAAGATAAGAATGCCTTTATTGATCCCACAGTGGGGAAATTTTCAAATTTCCGTTTGTTAGTTTGCAAAAACAAGCTGCGCTGCACATGACTTTTATAGGTAGGGCGACCGGACGTTCGCCTTTTCCCGGGCGCGTTCCGAGCAAACGTTCATTGAATGAGAAGTCCAAAATGTTGGATGACTAATGAACAATATGCGCCAGGCTGCCGTCGCGCCTTCCTACATGCTAATTGTCGTATGTGTTCATCGTGAGAGCAGCACCACAGATTTCACAAGTCTGTCAAAAAGGGAACATACCTCATCAAACTTGACAATGAATAGTCGCAATTATCCATCCATTCACTGTTCATTTCTGTTTCTGGCTTTGAGCGAGAGGCAGGGCACATACTGTAAAGACAAGCAAGCATTCACACGTCAGGACAACTTAGAGGCTTCCAACTTTTGGACTGTGGGAGGAAGCCGGAGTACGCTGAGAAAAGCGTGCTAACCACCGCTTTTAAGGCCAAACGTTGACTCGGAGCAACCAGTCTTATGGGTTGCCGTAGAAAGGCCGGCTTTCAAACAAAGCCTGGTATCTGAAGCATACGAACGGATTGCTCCGAGACAAAGTGCTCATATTCTCACGTGGGCCTTTGTTAGGACAGTAATTAGTCGCAGTTCATGCCAGGGGAGGGGGGAAATGGTGGGGTGTTGGGGGATGCTGGTTTGTTCTGCTATGTGCCCCTATTATTGTCTCTGCAGGCAGTCCCGTTCTGTTCCAACCACCTCTTGAAGCATCAGCAAATTTTGATCTGCACCCAATCAGCTGTGGGAAGCTTTTGTCTTTGCTTTTGATCATTTGCATGAGCCTTTGCACGTATCCCACAAGGCTTTGCAGCAGGAGCCGGGTGTGATTGAATTACATCAAAGGAAATGTCTTAAACGTGAAGATTTGGAAATTGTTCTCATTTTTGTGCCTGCGTGGTCACGAAGAATGTCCAAATGCTAGCTGTCCAGTCAGGCTTCCTGGTGGTGGCCGTTTTCATTTTCCATTTGTTTCTATGGGCAAAGAAAAGGACGCCCGCTGTTGAGAGACTTTCTAATCTCACCCAATGTGGAATGTGTGGCTTTGTAGATGGGACGGATTTCCACAAACGAGTGCAAAGGCAAAGCTGACAGATGGCATGTCCCGTCCTTTCCCTCGCTCATCCCTCAAGACACTTTCACTAACTCGCTGTGAAATTCCACAGAGTCAGGAATCAAGCATCGGGACGTATACTCCCAACTTCCCAAATGCGAGCCGTATCGTGAAAGGTTGCTTCCTGACCGGATTTTTGTTTTGGCTAAGCTTGGCCCGTTGCAGGTACGCTGCAAAGAACTCGGGAACAATTTCCCCCCCCCACCAATGTCGCCACGGTGATAAAGTCTGCCGGCATTAGTGCGGGATGAGCCCAAAGCCCTGGGAAAAATCCTGCCTTCTCCTGATTTATGAAGGCTGCGAAACGTTCCAAATTCTATCCCGGACGTGTCAACAAACATCGCAGCGCCGGTTCAGCTGGACCGCATCTCTTATGTGAAGACCCCAAGGTCCTGTTTGACACCTTGTTCAGGGGTCTCGGTCCTTCCGCCTGGCCTCGCTGCCCTTCGCTCTCGCGGCCCTTTGGAGCGTTTTTGGCACTGACCCCGAAGCTCCAAGCATCAGTCTCCCACCGCAACAATCTGGCGCCGTTTGGCCTCCACATTTTTCCTCCCTGAACCCATTTCAGGTTCTCATTTTGTTGCCAGACCGCGGTGTTGCAGGTTGTGTCTAATCTGCTAAAGTATTTGTCACTAAGCATGACAAAAGAGTGCAAGATTGAGAAATTAGACCCATTAGAAATACGAGAGCGATGAGAAGAAGAAGAAGAAGAAGAAGAAGAAACGGCAAAACATAGACACAATCCCATGAAATATGACATCTTAGGGGGAGCCATATTGTAGCAATCTCATCCTGTGGTCATTAATCGCATCCTGCTGTTTTGCAGCCCGCCTCAGCGTCATGTCAGACGCATTCCCCCAAGCTCGCTGGGCGTGCCGTACAAAAACCGTGGATCATCCCCATTTCAGACGGAGCAGTCATACTACTCTGAGAATGACTGATCTTGCAATGTAGGCAGGGTGAGGCCTCGTTAGTTCGTGAAAGGGAGAACAACTGGTAATCCCAGGTCCTCTGTTACGGGGGAAGCCAGGCCAACGCGGTGCCAGTCCCGAGCAGTAAATAGGGAAGGTTGTAGTCAGGAAGGACATTTGTTCCATGACAAATCATCTCCAAAACCTGTAACTGCAACCCCAAATAGGGCAAAAGCCGGGTGGAAGAACATCTCTATGGCTATGAAAGTCCACCGGATCAAAGTAATACCAGAAAAGAATTAACGATCCGGGCGAATGCTAATATTATGCGGCCCACTGCTACTGGCGATGGAGACACACAATTCTAGGGAGCGGTGCTAGCTTGATTGAGTCCTGAGGTTTGCCTTTTGAAACTTGGCCCCGGCCTTTCTCTGTGGAGTTTGCATGTCCTCGCTGTGCTTGCGTGGGATTTCTCCAGATACTGCGGCTTCCTCTCACGTTGCGAAAACATGTGCTTGCTTCATTGAAGACCCAAATTGCCCATAGTGAAGACCCAAATTGCACCTGAGTGGTTCTTTTTCTATATGTGCTGGCAACCTGTCCAGGCGACCAAGTCAGCTGGGATAGGCGCATGGCAACACATTTAGGCGAGCAATAGAATGACACTCACGGGCATCATATTTATCCTCTGTGAAAAACGGCTAATATTATTGCAGTTTACCTGAAGAGTCGCCTGAAGTAGTTCTCTCTTTGTCGTCCGTGTCTTCGCGAATGCGTTGCCATTGCAGAATGAACGAGGCTTGGGTCTCAAGGCACCACTGTGACTATAAAGCACATCTTAATGGGTCCAACAGCACCAGTATCTTCCTAAAAGCTGTTTTGGACTCAGCTCTTGTATTAGATTGGCCACACGTACCGCGCATAACAAAAGGAGAATGCATCCATCTAATGTATGTTGAAGTCATGTGCAGCCTGCAGATTGTCAATCCCCTCACCGCTCAGAGAATTCACTGACTTCTAGTACCGAACGCCGGACCCCCTGAAAGCTTCATTGCCGTTGAATACATCTCCTCTGTGTGACAGCCCCGCCATGTATGATCTTTTTCAGGATCTCTGAGCAGCAGGCTCGAAGCGGTCTTCTCGAGCCGTTATGATTGATGGGCCCGCCGACACGTTTTCCACGCCGCTTGTCAAGAGCGCTCTCAGGTTTCTGGCATCTGGCCGCCTATTTGTGCTTTTGCACGGACTGAAGTCGGAATATTTTTCAGCGATAATGCTGCGGTCAGTTTTTCTGCACCGTCTGAAAAGCAAAAGCGAGAGAGAGTGGAGGGTACAAGATCAGCGGGGAGCCCTTCTTCCTCTTCCTCAGTTGGGCCACCTTGGCACTTGTCACTCATCATGACAAATGACGGTGCTTGATGAAACACGGGGCTTACGTCATGGCTTCCCTAATGAGGCCGCTCACAGTGGGAGGGAGGAAGCGGAGGGACGAGGGGAGGAAGATGGCTAGCGTGAAGAGAAGTAAAGATAACGAGGAGGAAAAAGGGGGGCCCCCGCTGGCTCACTCTTTGGCCCATAAGTCGGGGTAAGTGTGGGGAGTTTTGATCAATTTTGTCGAGTTGGGCCGGGCACAAATGGCCTTTGCTGGGCTTCAGCTCAGGTGGCCTCACATGTGGAAAGTTATCGCACACTCATCCAACTATGTCCCTACGGATTGTGCTTAGTCAATTAGGTCCGACGAAGCCGTTGCAAACCCTTAGCCCAACCACTAACCCTAACCAACCCCTCTCCCTTCCCAAATCTTGCACTTTAAACCCAAATAAACCCAAACTGTAACCCTACATTGGTAGTTCTCTGCAATAATGGACGCTCAACCCTGTATCGTGCGCCCGCACGATACAATACAAAAGTCACTGGCCAAAAAACATGAAGGCCATGGAGAATTTCCGAGAGTGAGCCCCTACGAGTAGCGCTGCAAATTGACCTCGCATCCAATCAAGACACACTCATTGTATTCAAATGAGGTTGCCGGTTGTTAAGAAAGAAATGTAAGCCTTTGGAGATGCCTTGACACATCCTTTGCCCCTGCAGCAGGAATTCTGTGCCGGTGTGTGGTAGGATTGATGGATTGGGCATACTCAGCTGGACATCCAGCAGCCTGCCCCCCTCCACCCCCCCCCCCCCCCATCCATCACAATCCAGACTGAAGGAGAATGGACCTCCAGATGGACAGCACACCAGCAGACATCTGGAGCACCTGGAAGGACTCGGAAAATGTCACACACTGCCGCCTCAGGTATCGCCCTCGGCTCCTTATGCTGCTATGTCTCTCGCACACACTCGAAATACAGGTACTTCTCGACTATACTTCATTCGACTTTTCGGGTAACTGTACTTTACTTGCGGGTGTGTGTGTTTTTCTGATGCCTTTTCATTTTTGCTCCCTACATTGCACATATCTGTACTTTTGACTTTGTCAAAACGGGCGATAGCGGATGCGGAAGTTGAGTGCAGATGCTCATTTGCAATGCCGGCCGAACAGCAGAAAGCGGCGTCAAAAGACAACAAAAACTGAGACAGTGTGTCGTAGTTCCATTGTTTCATGATCCATTGCATCATAGCGCACAGCGAAGAAAAGCTTTAAACGGGCCACAAAGGCATCTCATCGTACACTACGCGTCACTTAACTTATGAACGATGATTCTGAGGGCGAATCGGGTGAATTCTATTATTCGCTGTGAAGCGTGACACTCGTTTGGGGCAGAAAATTGAAAAGATTCACCAACAGTTGTACGGACTTTGGGAAGGAAGAGGTTAATGAAAGTGCTGGAACGGAGCGTGCAGGTGGTGGTATGCATGGTGAGTAGAGAGCAAAAGACGGGGCGGGCTCTTGCCAATGAGGGATTCATCCCGAACCATGGACCGCTGAATTTGTCTGCGTGACGGAAGAGAGGGCCAATTCACCCGGGAGTCCAGACTTGGATTGATTCAGCTCGATTGCAATCTTGGGGACTTGGGAGACAGAAACAGGAGGCACAGCAGTGACATGGGGGAATGTGATCCGGGAAGAATTTCCGACAGCGACGCTCCGATTTTTTGATCGCCCGTCTTTGGCCAAAGTAGCAAAGTTGAGTCGGTGCTTTCACTTTTCCACCCGTGGCTATCAGCACAGCTCGGCGGCCGCTGCGATGAGCGAGCGGCCCGCTCGTGTCCAGTGAGCGCCTAGGCGTAACTCGGGGATTTCATTGCGGTGCGAGGACTAATTGTACTGTACGGCCAGGGCAGCTGCTAATGAGTTAATTCCAGAGCGCTCATCCATAAGGAGAAGAAACACGTCCTCGTCGGCGCTAATTACGCCGGCGCTCATTAACCTTGGGGCTTCGGCGCACAGCAGAGCTGAATGCGCTCGGCTCAGATGAGAACGCTTTTTAACCGTGGAGGGGCAGACGTTCTGAGGAACGGGGTTCTTTATGTCAAATATACTTGGACTGGTTTTGTTTCTTTGTTTGTTTATTATTATTTCATGTGGCTTTATTGCAGCACGTTTGTTTGTCATTCATTCGTTAGCCCGTTTATTTATTTCATTAGGGTAGTACAGTGTGTGCGGTACATGTCACTGGACATATTTGCAATTTTAATCCCTCAATATTTTAAAATGGGGATTCAATCCAAATGTTAGTGTGAATGTATTTATTTGTGTCTCTTTTTTTTGGGTTTCTTTTTTTTAATTATCACCAAGTTATCTAATTGTGTTTGAATGCAACACATTTTATTGAAATACTGTATTATCATACTGTTATTTTTAGACATTTTAAACAAAAATGCGTTTTCTTTAAACATAGGTAATTATAGCTTAATGACCATGTGGTCTATTTATTCATTTATTCAAAAATCTTTCTTGTACTGTGTGTTTATTGCAACCCATTTTATTCATTTATTCCAAAGGATTAGGGTTAGTACTACTACTACTAATCATCATCATGATCATCATCATTTTTCAATGTCAAATGTATGAATTGTGGTCAAAAGCAAAACATATTTATTTATCTATGTATGTCATTTCGAAACAAAACATGACTTTAAGCGTTTAAGCGCCAAAGTAGTAGACTTGCACCAAGCAGCATTTACAGTATGCCTTTTTCGCTAACTATTTTCAAGCCACAACCTTTTGAAAGTGTGATGACAAAACTGAATATTTTGTTAAAAAAAAAAAAAACTCTGCTGCTTAACAGGTGAAATATACCTTTAATTATGGCTTAATGCCAATCTGATCATTTATTAATCAACATATTGATAAAATGTATTTTTTCCAATTGCTGTTAAAGTGCATAATGGGTGACTTCGGAAAGTTCTACTTGGCAGTCATTCTGTGTGGAAAGCACTTGGAAAGGTAACGTTTATAAAAAAAAAATGCAAGAACGCAACACGTTTTTGTTTTGGGGGTTGGGTGGGTGTTCGGGGTGTCACAGGCTACTTGCCCAGCGCCGGTGCTGGCAAGCCACAGTCCACGTCTGTATGTCAGCAGGAGGGGCTGACAGCGTGAGCATTTATTAGTCCTAAATTGAAGCTAAGCAACCGTTTTCAAAGCCAAGTTGGGGAGGCCTGCATGTCTCCGCTTGCCAGGTTGCGAACCATGTTGACAGATCTGAATGTCGTTTCTGGGAGGGGCCATTTGCTCGGCGGGGGGAGAAAGGAGTCAGAGGAAATCTTGGGGGGAGTGGCTGGGGGCTATATGTAATCCCGTGACCCCTCTATGACAGGCATCACGCTGCTCTCTAGGCGCTGATGCCTTCCATATGGAGCCGGGAATGGTCAGCGCGTGTTTACACGAGCCGATCCCCGCAATGTGGTCCGGGACTCGCTGTGCTTCTCTGCAGCCAGCCGGATGAAAGATGCTTGAGCAATCAAGACACCCCTCCGCCCTTCGCCCCCCCCCTCTCGCTGAAGAGCCATTAACCCGGCATGCACAGTGGCACCAAGCAGCGCTGCGACATTCCAAAAAGGTCCACAGGCCATCTGTGCGCAAACACTGAAGAACCGCACATGATTTTTGACGGCGAGATAGAGATGACATCATTATTGGAGGCAATGAAAGTCCAGGGCCAAGTCAACCCATTTCACCCGGCAGCTTCTGAAAAGGTCCTGTGGAATGTGCATCCGAAAAGGAGTTGAATAGCAAGGACATTTCGAGGCGTCGGGACGTTGAACCCTTGAAGTCCTCATGTCGGTTCTTCGATTCCAATCCATCCCGCTGACCATTTAAGGCTCGCGGTTGAGCTGGAGCTTATCCTCGCTGACTTTGGGACGAGAGGCGAGGTGCACCCTGGACGGGTGGCCAGTCGAATGTGGGACGAAGCTGCAGTACCCATAGAAAACCCACGCAAGGACTGACGCCACTCAGGAAAATTGGAACCGGGCTTCAAAGCAAATAACTGAGAGGCTAACCCCTCTCCACCCTGATGCCACTGTCAAACAATTTGGCCTATTAATCATACCGGAAACCCACCCGAAACGCAGAAGAACTGTCCATCCCTCCATTTTGCGACTCTTATCCTGAAGTTGCACTTTGGTGATGAGCGGGGCACACCGAAGACTGGACTGGTGATTGACTGGCAGTCAATCTCAAGGCTCAATCGTTTGCCTTTTGGAGGTGGAATTGATTCTGGAGGCAGTCCATTTCCCAATATCCAACTTGGGCCCCGGCAAGGACTTGACCTATCCCCGACTAAAGAGCATACTCTCCCGCGGTCGCCTCCTACTTCTTCTGCTGTCGGATGTCGGATCTGGAACCCCGTGCCTTCGATAGCCTCCCCTACAGCGGGCCTCCCCAGCCTTGTCTCACATCGGCGCCCCACTAAAACGCTGACAACTGGTGACAAACAACCTGTGCGCCCGTTGCCCCGAGAGACGGACGGTGGCAGGGAGCGAGGAAGGGGCTGAGGGCTCGGGGGGCTTTGGCAATGAGAGATCATGATACTTTACATGATACTTTGACTCCTTATTGGTGATAAACAAAAACAAAATACATCTCTGAATCTTTTATGTTTTCGAGAACAGGTGAGAGAATACATTTCATGAAAAATCGTTGTCAATTCAAGTCAAATTATCGGCCAAAAGGCAAAGCCATTGAAATATGTGCCAATCTTTGAAATGAGGTTCATTTAGCAACCTTGTTGAATTCCCGTTCCAACGAGACCTGTTTGGTGAGGATTGAGCCAGTGGTTCCTGAGCTAGAAGGGTTCAAAGGAAGGCGGCCACGCCCCTTTTCCTCAACTCAAGTCAAGTCAGCTGTATGACGGACGACTTCAGTTTCGGTCGGGCTTGACATAATGACGGCGCCCCCACTTTTCTGCAAGTGCACAATGTTGTGTACATGCAAACGGCAAAATGGACAATGACAGAGTGGACATTTTTTGATGAAATATGAATGAATCACTGCTTTATGTGTGTCGGCTTGGCACGTATCACAGTAAATGTGTACAGCGATATCGGAATGAATCGCTAATCTAAATCAGTCTTCTCAGCAACGGGTTCAATGCGGTCTCATGCCAGCATGAGGCAAAAGAACGCTGGTCACCAAGTTGCGTTCTGTCCGTGTCGAGTTGGCATTATTGCCAGCCAAACGCAAAAGGCCCTCTTCCCGCACCTGATGGCAGCAAGATTCCAGACCAGCCTGCCGCCTTGACGCGACAGGAGGATTGTTGCCCCGGCCTCACCGGGCAATTCGACGGCATGTGCACGCATACGTGCCTCCCTATCAGCCACTTGACAACATCGTGTGTGTCAAACGCCAAGTTTCGGACATGAAGCGTGAGCAAATATGCAATGCATACTTTTGCCAGCGCGTCTATCTTGCATGCGTGTTTCTACCTCGTACACGCTTGCGGGAGGGGGGCGAAGTGTGTTTTGTGCGAAAGGGATGGCAAACAGGGGAGGAAGGGGATCGGGGCGCAATCAGCTGTGTGCAAGTTTGCCATCTTTGAGGGTGGGGGCTGGCGAGCGCCCGTCGTCCCCGCGTGTGGGAACCCCGCGCTCCTCACTTCTCATACATTGTTCTACTGCTCCTCCAAACCGTTAACGCCACAAAAGATGCTCGGCCTATTGTGGCCCGGGACGGCTCGGGGGGAGGGGGTTGCAAGAGGGGGCGGAGGCAACGGGAGCGGAGTGGAGGGCAGGGAGACCGGTGCCCCCGAAGGATGTTCTGTGCGGCGCAAATGGACAAACAAGCCACAGGCAAATTGGACGTGATCGGACCCGTCCGCCCGATAAGGGAGGGTGTCACACGGACTCCGTTTGCGCTCTGCTATGATCGGAATACTTCCAAAATCAAAACAACTCAAAGGAAAATTCCGGAAAAAGTCAAGAAAAAAAAATCCCTTTTGTAAGTGAAATGAAACCGAGAGTGCTTGAGAAAAAGATAACGAGACTGCATTTTGCATTTGGCTTTCGGATTGATTGTGCTCTACCAATTCTGCCTAGCAACGCCTTCTATTGATTAAAGTGGATGAAAACAATCGGAGCCCTTCCTGTTGAGTTTTTTTCCATCGCTCCAACAGAATCCTGATTTGCGTCGGCGTGCGTGTGTGTGGGGAGGGTGGGGGGTGCGTGTGTATGCGTTGGGGTGTGTGTGTGTGTGTGTGGGGGTGGGGGTGGGTGTGGGGGTGTGGGGGTGGGGGTGTGTGTGTGCGTGTGGGGGTGCGTGCGTTGGGGTGTGCGTGCGTGCGTGCGTGCGTGCGTGCGTGCGTGCGTGCGTGCGTGCGTGCGTGCGTGCGTGCGTGCGTGCGTGCGTGCGTGCGTGCGTGCGGCCTCGTCTGTAGCCTACAGCTACTGTAAGTTTTTTTTTTCTCCCTTTCTAAATCTATCAGACAAACCTTTCTCAACGACAACCCTCCTGATTGGGAGGTGCCTGATGCTTGAAAGCCTCAAAAAGATGCAGCGACCCTCTCCTCTAGTCCGACGGCTAATCTGCGAAGCTGCGAAGTAGGCTTGAGGTGGCGTTACATTTTCATAGCATGCCGGATGACAAACGAGCCACTAATGCTGAGGGCCCCTGGGGACCATTGTGATGGAAATGCTGATTAATTCTTCAATTAAAACATTGCAGAGGGCCAAAAAAGGAGCAAAGGGGGAGGAGCTGTCTGTAGCCCTCTCCCCTCCCGAAATGAGATTCTCACGTCTGTCCCAGACTGGAGATCTGGGGCTCTGGGGGATTTGTCCAGCGGGCTTGGAGGGATTGAGGCTGATCCAGTGAATGTGTTACGCAGGTACTTTGGACTCCACTGGAACGCTTGATTCCATCTGTCAGAAATAAGACACAACCACAACTACATGCCGCACTGCTCATGAAGTTCAAGCTCGGTTTTTGCTCGGGCAACCACTTCCTGCAAGTCTGACTAAAACGGAGTTGTACGAAAACCAAAGCAATATTTGCCGTAGGAAATGATGGAAATCCAAAGGATCTGTTCCAGACACCCGGAAATATGAATCCAAAATACATTTCCTCGACACAAACGGTCGTTTGACACACACAAAACATTGTGAAATAAATATCCCGACTCATGAAATGGATAAATCCTCTCAACTCAAGGCAATAAGCCGCCCGGTCTCTGACAAGTTGGGGCAACATCGGCATAACAACCTGTCAAAACTCAGGTCTTCAAATTAAAAGTAGGTCATGATAACAAGAGTTCCCCACAATGTATTTGGCCCCACAGCCACTTATTCAACAATTTGGGGCTGCTTTATTTAGGGCAAATGCTAGATAAAGTGGCTGAACAAAGTGTGATGAAACTGTGTTATTGTACTGCATGCTTTTGTTTTGATGGGTATGCCCTTGGACAGGATGTCACACAGATGTTGCCCTAACTTGCCATCTGTTCAAACCTTTTCACACAACGTGCAAAAGACTTTGGATGAACCATGCTTCGGATGGTCACTCCGGGAAACGAACGGCCAAGTCACAAAACGAAATTTCCGTGGAAAAATTTGGCAAAAACCAAATCCACGAAAAGCAGGAAATACAAAAACCACCGGTCCGCTGTACCTGGGGGAAAAAATACCAAACAACAACAAACTAGCACACGACGGCTAAAAGTCTCATCCGTGACCGTGGGCTGAGAATTAACGCTGCTTCCGATTTTCCTGTCCCCTTCCCTTGAGACGATACACGCGCACACACGCACACGCCCCCACACGCACACACGCACACGCGCACACACGCACACACGCGCACGCACACACGCACACACCCCCACACGCACACACGCACACACACACACGCACACACACGCACGCATTAAAAAAGGAAGGCTGGAAAAACATTGACAAGACCCTCAGGATCTGTTTTGTTTGTCCTCGCCATGCTTGTGGGATTCGTGGCACCGCTGTGTGCGATCCCCGTGCGGCTGCGGACCAGATGTGCTCAGGACATCGCAAGTCCTCCGAGTGCGCACAGTAGCCCTGTCGAGCCTCCCCCTGGGCCGTAGATGGAGCCATCCGGGCCCAGTGGCATGCGCGCACGCTGGCCTTTACGCTTTAAGGCCGCTCGACAAGGCGACTTGTCAAATAAGCGCAACTAGGCAGCATTGCTTGTCAGAATGTGCACATTCTTTTCCCAAATGGAATTGCAGCTGCGTATTGCATCGATGAAACCCACAGATACATGTAGATGTATCCCCTTTCCCCCGAACAAAAAAGAAACAAAGAGCAAAAGGCGCAAGTGTTGCTTGGCAGATTTTGTGGAAGCATCTAACCGATCATTTGCAAATGAATGCGCCACACAAATTCACAACAAGTCCAGTTGTTGTTGTTGTTGAAACATTTCCACAAAGTCGCACAATTGTGACCACCGTCCAGTGCTGATCGTAGCGTTGCTCGGATGAATTTGTGCATGATTTCTACCTCAAAGCACAGTAAAAATAATCACATGTTGTCAGTTGAATCACTGCTGTCATTACAAACGTCATGGCCATCAGTCTGCTTTTTGAATTCAAGTGCTGAACGCCGATGTTTTGGCTCTGGCAGGCCACCGCTGAACAAGGCGGGCGGCGATGCTTTGCAGAATTAGTGGAGCAAAATCATTTGCGTCCTGAAAGCCAATCCAAAAAACATGCCGTCAGTCATTTTCCAAAGGAATTACCCCGCTGTACGAGACATCACAAACACGCAGACGTATTCGTTGAAACGCCCGCATGCGGTGAACTATGCGTCACTGCGCCTTGTTTGCGATTATTCCTGACGCCAAAATCTTTATGAAAGAAAGATGTACATGTTAGATTCCCAATGAAATCGCTGCTCTCTTTTAAGTCAAATACACACCGTAAATGATTCAGCTTTTGGAAGTAAAGCACTGAACGGCAATGTTTTGTCCCTTTGGGGCCACTGTACACAGCTGAACCCAACAAGGCGGTGTTGCTATGAAGAATTTGTGCCCCGGAGTCCACAATATCCAAAAAAGACAGATAGACAGATATTCATAAACTGTGGCAATCATGGTTATGTTGAATTCCGCTCATGGTCAGGCAGAAGTAGCATCCAAGGCAATGCCACGGGTGATAAAGAGAAAAGGTGATGGATGCAGAGCAGGAGGAAGATGAGGGCATAGCGACCCCGAGGACTTTTTTCTTTTCTTTTTATTTTTTTGAAGTTGCCCTCCCTCCCTCCCGTTCCTCTCCATCTTTTTTGGGCGAGCTGCGCTGCTCTCCAGGACGGCCGAGTGTTGCCCCCCTGCAGCTTAAGCCTCTGTCTCTTTTTGTCCCCCAGCACAACAGCCTGTGGCATTCCATGGCAGCAAATCTGCCTGTGCTGTCACATGGGAGAGATTAGCCAAACTAAGACCTCAATAGAATGCTCACTTTACTCGCCGCCGCGCCCCAAAACACCCTCGCGCACCCAATTTAACCGTTCCCTGTCTAGACAGAAATGCAAAGCGATTATTATTGCCGATATTAAGACTTAGATGCCATGCTCCTTTTGGGCGGGAGCGGGGGGGGCATTGTCACATTCCCGCTGGTGCACATGCGCTGCCCCAGCAATGAGCCTCATTTCCCACTGACACTTCCTGGTTGGGCGTGTCCAGGCGACCCTGCAAAGTGGACCACAGTCAATGCGGGGTATACTTTCCAGAACCGCGTGCGGCAGACCATATTGAAAGGGAAAAAAAAAACATCACCTTTTTGGATCGTTTCCTTCCCTCCCACGCATTTCAAACCAACCCGGACTTCTTCAAAGACACCTTTTCAACACCAGTTCCGACATTAGCGGCGGGCGGCCTCGCGACTGCGTTTGCTGACACTGTCCCAGCTGGGCCACCTGTACAATGTTCATAAGTTAATTGGGGTGAAATCAACAGGTTCTTCTTTTTTCATCTCGAATATTCCATCCATCCATCCCTTATCGATACCGCTCATCCTCACAAGGGTCGCGGGGCGTGCTGGAGCCTATCCCGGCTGCCTTCGGGCGGTAGGCGGGGGACACCCTGAATTGGTTGCCAGCCAATCTCTAATATTCTACATGTTGAATTTCATCCTTTGCCCAATCACCGGTGTTCTTTCTACGCCCGTTATGGCGCTTCACCATCTCGTCCACAGGCAGGCCAACACGTACGGCCTATTTACGATTTTCGTTAAACTGGCGGGGCCAGCGCCGGTTCTGTTAGGACCCGCACCCGAGGTGGCAAATCCAGGTTCAGAAGGTCAAAACCCTGCCACAGTTTGGCTTTAGCCACAGGTGCTTCCCCCCGGGTGCTCGTTTGCATGCCGGTTGAGTAGACACAAACTGTAGTTGGGCCGAGCTAGGTGAGCGGCGGTACGGCGGGGGAACACGGAGTCACGTCTTTTTTCACGATCATCAGGAGCACGTGGTTCTTTGCGGCCCGGGGCTCCTCCGGTCCAGCACACACAAACAACGATGGTGATGTGTAGATGTTCCAGGAACCCA
Source organism: Filicampus tigris (assembly GCF_054856515.1). Taxonomy (NCBI): domain Eukaryota; kingdom Metazoa; phylum Chordata; class Actinopteri; order Syngnathiformes; family Syngnathidae; genus Filicampus; species Filicampus tigris. The sequence continues at coordinate 223,217 of NC_141232.1, forward strand.
ACGGGGACCTCGGATGAACCGTCGGCAGCAAGGACGTTGCGATGAGGTCAGATGTGTCGAGCGAGACATCCGAGTGCATTTACGCGCAAAGACGCATGCGGTTGATGTTTGTAGCGTGTCTGACTAGCAAATATTCGCCCCCAGCCTACTGGCTCCAGCCTTGATTTGCATATGTATTCCTTCCCAAATGACAAGCATTAGGTGTTTAAGGTTGATTGCCTACTCGTGCATACAGATGGTGACGGAGGGCGACCGCAATGAGGCCTGTAAAACTGCCTTTTCCCCTTAATACAAAGTTTTGCAACCAGAAGCTGGTGGCTAGACTTGTTCGAATATACAATGATAGCTCCGTGGAAGGAGAGGGCGCCTGCAAAGCCTTGTCAAAGTAACCCAAATACTGCAGCGCGGTGCAGGGCCACTCTGGCTTTGTATACCGTCGTCATCATCAGCAGGGATTACTGGAAAAATCAACAATTGTATTCCTGTCGGTGGGTCTGGTCTGGGACTGTTGGTCTCCAGGTGAGCGTGGAGGCCGACCCACAGTTTCTAATGCAACGGCGGCATTCTGGACGTAAATGGTCGCAATGGTTGTTGCACTTTGAATCGAGCGAGAAGAGAAAGAAACAGTGTACAGGTGCCGACTATGAAGGGCTTACAGGTTTTTGACCGCTTCGTGCGGCGGAATTTATGTTCATAGATGCAATATGTTTTACGGAGATTTTAATTCTTGGAAAGTGACAAATAAACGACGTATTTTAGCAAATGACGGTCGGACCCTCTATTGACGGGCACAATCGGATGCCAAGCAAACCAGCCGCCAGCGCGTCAGACCAACCCAAACCGGCAACACTTGACTAGCCCAGTATGAGACTGGCTATTCTACTACCTATCAGGTTTAAAGAATACAGCGAGCACAACGTTTGCATTGAATGTGATGATTCTCAAAAACGGTTTGCCCGCCTGACAAAAACGTACGTTACACGTATCGTTTTCTGTCCTATCTCGCCTCGTGCTTTGGAGGACAGGATTCCTTTTTTCCCCCTCGCCGTGCAGCGACGTCAGCGTTTGGCCCAGGGAGAACACCCACGGATGCTTCCTGGCACCGTAATTCCTGACAACCCTTCCCACTTTTCCAAGCAATCTCGCCACTTGCGAGCCTCACATCGTCCTTTCCGGCGGCGGCGTGCGCTAATATTAGCCCGTAAAAAGCCATTGATTGTCGAAGGGGAAAAGCACAAAGAACAATCCCGTTGGCATTTTCCAGCTGTCCCATGTGGTAGCCCTTTTGGCTAATAGCTCCCACAATTAGTATTCATGAAGCGGGCTCCTTTTTCTTTTTTTTCCCCCTCCTGGCTTGTTTGCTTGCTGCTGTGTTCTCACCATAAATTTGGGGTCTCCCAGAACAGTGAAAGGTTAAAGGAGCCCTTGTTTTTTCAGCCCTGCTTATGTGCACGCATTCACCTAATCTGTGTAGGGACGTCTCAGTGAAGTCTGCTCATGCCGTATTTCGAGCGTTTGTCGAGATGTTTTTGCTCCACACGCAAAAACGCTGAGGGAGTGCCGTGGCTGTTGCTCCATTTCTGTCTACCTCTCGCATCTCTTTCTTCAGATAGACTTGCCGTATGATGATGCTGAAGCGGGGTATGCATCGATATGCTTTATAGTCGTTCGGTATACTTCTTTTTCTATTTGCCGCTGTTCACGTTTCACTTAGTGAGAGGTGGCTACCCGAACATTTTCGTCTCTTTTCCGGTGTCTATCGTATATATAGTGTTCTATGTTCATTTAATGATTCCACTTGTTGTATTATGGCCTTTTTATTGTATTGTATGTAAAGTGCTGTGTTACAGCTCTAGCGCTATGTGAATAAAATGGTATTGTATTGTATTGTACATACTGACAGATCAGTTTATTCGTCAAAAGGAATTCGAGTTCTGACAACTTTCACCAGCTTTAGTGCATCCATTGCACATTGTTTTTTTTTTTGTTTGTTTTTTTGGAATGTGCCCAAGCCCAAGTGCGGAACACCTCACAAGCGCGAACGTCCGCCCACGGAGAGTCCAGCTGCGCTAATCGAGGCAAAACGTCATTGCAGACTGGCCGCAGAAGACGAGCACTTCCGTTTTGGCGGACGTGAAGCTCTTTGATGATGAGAGCGATACCCAACATGTGACTGGAAACGAGTCAACGACGAGCACATCTGTTGCCTTTGGCCATGATGCAACAACTGAAATGAAGAAAAGGGGTGAGCGGGAAATGCCAGGAAACAAGAGATGAAATGAATCGATTCGCACCGCAAGTGTTGGCCACTTGTCGTCGTTGATCCATTCATCTATTCTTCAACTGCATTTGCTTCCGTCGGTCTATATGGGGTGATAGGACAACATGCGTGAAAAGATCAAAGAGGACTGCTCTCGAGAAACGAGGCGGACTGCAGAGGCCTCGAGTAGCTACGTTTCTGCTGCTATTTTTGTCAGCAACAAAGTTGAAATGTGCTCAACTCTCAAACGGCCGCGTGCAAAGACGTTGGGTCTCGTTTGTCGCATGCTTGCGTAACAGTCCCAAAGACGCCGGTGTTTGTTTCGCGACGGTCCTCGATCGATGCGAACAATAGCACCTGTGAACGCAGCCAATTGCAGTTAGAGTTGAAATGGGAAAAAGGGAGGCGTCCGTTTGAGGAAGCCATTGATTTCTGTTGATTTGTCTCAAGTGGATGACGTAGCGGGCGACTAATGGCTGCAATTGGGTTCAATTGACTCCGAGTCAGCGGTTATCTGTTTACTAGCTGAAGCCACATCAGCGCTCTGGCAGAATCCCACCCCGTTGGCCGGGTGGAGGTCTCTATTCAACAATGCGGCTCTTGTAGTCTTGATGCCTTTACGGGCAAAGGCGTTGTACCCACCTATCGTATCCGTGTGCCGTTTTCAGCAATTGTGCCTTCAAAGTCTTCAAACGACTTCAAGCTGTCGCAATAGCGGGGCCAAGGAACTTTCCGGCATCATTTTCTCGAGCGCGCCACATGCAAGCTGCGGTGCCAGGTATCGGCTTCCACTTTGCGCCTCCCCTCCGATGTGACACAATGCTTGGAAGCGCTACTTGGACTCTCGTCTTTTCCTTTCTTTACGGCCCCTGAGCTGAGTGTGAGGACAAAGCTCAACATGCTCGGCCACTGCGAGGGGATCAGGACCAGGATGAGATGACGTGAATACGCCTACGGTCAAGTTTGGGGTTGCTTTTGCACAACTCTCACTTCAAGAGTCCTAACTGGCAAGCAAGCGGGAGAAACTACTTTGAAAACAACTTGAATGACCAAGCACCTTTGGAAAAGCACCCCCTAACAACATAACGAAGTCCAATGTAAAGACCGAAACAGTTTGCGCAACGTGATACTTCAATGTGCTTCTCATTCTGCTGTGTGCACCTTAGCCACGAGGGGGCAGTATAAGAAATGCAGACATGTTGCACTACATGAGCATTTGATGGTGAAACAGAAGAAGACAGTCACAAAATCGTGGACGATAACGCATATATGCCTGTGACTATCGGCATCACGTCTGCCTGCGTGCATTGCTACCCGCTTGTGTTCAAAACGAACGATCGCAACATCAATGCGAATTTCATTCGCTTATCTATGACGTTTTGTGTTAGCATCAAGCTAGTAGACTTGTAAGACAACGTCGCACTCTGCGGCACTCTGCGATGCCTAATTCTCTTTGTTTTATCATTTAGCCATCACGTAGCCAAGACCTGTGTTGCCGTACGGTAACTCTCCTGTCTCGATTTACTTACAGTAAGTTAAAAAGGACTATGGCACTTAGGCTAACAATTTGGAAGTATTACAGAACAGTCACATTTGAGAATGTCAGCATGTGTGCGTGCGTGCGTGCCTCAAGAGTGCACCGGGTGACAAGTGTGACGGATCCAATTGTCACAGGAAACATTTGCGCCTTTTCAGCAAGTCAAGAACGAAAAGGGACATCTTATTTTTTCTTCTTGCCTTTTGTCTCATTTGTGGTTTTTCTTTCTTTCACTTTTCCTTCCTTCTCAGCTTTCCTCATTCATTTTCTTTTCACTGCCGCAGATTTCAATCAAGGGGCCAGCCCAAAACTACGGAGGTTGTTTTGCTGACAAAAATCGAACAAATATGAAGTTGATTAAATACATATGCTGTGATAATAATATTATTATTATTATGAAGAAGAAGAAGGAGGAGGAGGAGGAGGAGGACAATGTGGGTGGCACAGTGGTCGACTGGTAAGTTGATTGGACTCTCTAAATTGCCCCTAGGTGTGATTGTGACAGTGCGGATGTTCGTCTTTGTGTACGATTGGCGATTGGCTGGCAACCAATTCGGGGTGTCCCCCGCCTACTGCCCGAAGACAGCTGGGATGGGCTCCGGCACGCCCCGCGACCCTTGTGAGGAGAAGCGCTATCGATAATGGATGGATGGATGGATAACAATGCAATATATCTCATAGTCATTATGCGGCAGGTGGAATTTTTTTCCCCCGGAAACATTATAGCTATAAATTACGACACATCTGTATTGCGCGAGCTTTTATAGGTCAAACTTCAAAACGTGAAATGAAAATCTCTCATAAAACGGATATGCTAGAAAAAAGCAAAGGCATTTTATAAAATCGGCATCCAAAATATGTTTTGGGACACATACAGCATCTCAGATCAAAACTATTCCGTATAATTATGTTGAACATATGAAACAACTCATGACCAATACTGAAAAATCTGATTGAAACTGCAATCAAAGAAATAAATGCCATTAAATATATACCAGTTTTTATTATGTTTTTCATGAGATAGGCGTCTTTAATCTGTATATTTGATTATATTTAGTTGATTTATTTTTGTTGTTTGTCATACATTAAAGAATCAATAAAATTTCTCTTTATATTTCCCAGTTAAGTGAAGTCATGGGCACTTCATTTATATTGTTGGATTAATCTAAAATATAATTTTGCAAATTTTTGCCCCCCCAAAAAGACAACGTACACATGCTTGAGTCCCATTTTGCCTCGTTTTTTTTTGTTTTGGTTTTTTAAACGTTTTTTTTTTTTTCTGGGGGGGGGGCCTTTTATGATGTAAGTCAGGCAACTGAGGACAGATTCTCATTTGCAATGCCACCAAAGCAAAGCAAAAGAAAAGCAAATCAAAGACACAAACCGAACAGTGTGATCAAGTGTAAGCAATCCTCAAATTGAAAGTTGCTGCGTGGTTCATACTGGAAATGGGGGCTTTGCGCCCCGGGAGTTCACATCGCAGATGCGGCCCTGGTTGAGGGCCGCGTGTCCTAACCGGCCGGCGCATAGTTTTGCAACGAGACGTGGCCGAGCCTCCCTCCCCTGGCGCGCGCCTCCCACAATCTTCCCTGAGGCAGGCGCAGATAGCATCGGATGCGGCCTTCAAAACATCCCTCGGCAAACAATGTCGCTCGCTTCCTGCCGAGTTCCATGAAGAGAACGTCACCCTTTTGGCCGCAACGGCGTTGTGACTTTGACACAGGCCCCTTGGCGGGATTCTTTTCATTCGGGCGTCGTTTCAGACGACTTCCTATCTGTTGACTGCCCTTCCGCTCGTCTGCCAGGGCGTCATTTGTGTGTGCGTGCGTGCACGTGTGCAGAAGCGGTTGAGCTCAACATTTTTTTTACCGAGAGAGGGCTTCTCTGACAGGTGTCATCAAAGTATATGAGTAAGTCTATCTGCGAGGCGCTTATTAAAGAAAACACTGGGCCGTCACCGTGGCGACGGCAGGCCCGCGTCAGACTGGTGTTTCCGCCACCCGCGTGCGAAGGGAGCGCTGCCCGGCCTCAAAAATCAAGTTTGCCTTGACAAGATCCGTAACTTGTCTGACCGCTTGGAAGAAGGGCTGGGTAGATTTGAAACACGGCACATGAGAGCATTTCATGCGGCCCGCCGTGCAACAATTAGCCTAGCCACACATTTCCGCAGATAGGGAGCGCCTCGAAATGTCTTCAGGGCGGGACCCTGGTCGCATGAGACGTTAGGTCCAACTCTGCCCTTGTGGAGCTGATGCGTTTGAGTTTCTGGCAAGACTTGGAACTTGGCCACAATGCTCTGGCAACATGCTGTGACGTCATGTGATCTATAGTATTGAACTGATGAAAGAATGACTTGAAAACGTTGTCATTTTCATGACTTTGGACAATGGTCACGGTTCTTTTTTTCTTTTTTTTTACATAAAAACAACAAAGTGATAGCTGTAACATTCATTATTTTCTCATTTAGTTTTCTTCAAGATAAAGTGTGCTATAACTTATTTCAATATTAATATTGCGTATTGTGCAGTAAAAAAAAAACAATTTCAAAAATGCGCTTACATTAAAATGATCAATTCTCTTAAAATGTTAAAGTTTTTGTTTTAAATGAAAATGATGAGATATATTGTAATGTTCAACATTTCCCCAGTTTTTGTCCAATAATGCAGTATGTGATAACATTCATTATTATTATTATTATTATTATTATTGTTAAAAGACTAATGCAGGAAGTTTTTTGTTCATTTAAATGCGCGTGTGATATTTTGTAGCGTTGCATATTTCCTAGTTTTACATGAAACAATCTGTTTTGTTTTTTTTAAATGAAATCTTTTTAAAATAGCTGTGAAAGCCCATATCCCACCGAGCGGCAACGTTTTTGTGAGTGTTTGCACGCGACCGAACGTTGCTTTTTCGTGAAGGTTCATTCAAGGTTGCAAAGACGTTCGCCGGACATCGGCCAACAGTGTTTCTTTTTCTTTGTGAAGAGAAGAACTGTCCGCCGCCGTGAAAACCGTTGGCGACCGCTTGCAACGTTGAACGAACTCTAATGAGAAATCAACATACGTACCGTGCGCTAACACTGGCAAACCTTGGCCGCCCGGTGGGATACGGGCTTAACACAAACCTTAAAAGAGCGCTTCCACGCCTATCAAATTCAGCAATTTGGCTTTTTCTGATGCGGGCCAATACAACGATATCTTTGGGCCCGCGAACGGGCCGCAAGCCCAACTTTGGAAAGTCTTGCGTCAACTCTGATCGTGTGACACCGCGACCATGCGAAGTAGGATGGCGTGCGATGTGCGCGTGAGCAGACGAGAAGCCAAACACCTGATCTGTGCATCCCATCATGCACCTGGGCCGCCTCCCTGTGAACTGTGCCACGGCCCGACGAAGGCCATGAGAACAAAGTCCCTCACGGCCACGGCACAGCTACGCGGCAGCCCGAGAGACAAGGGCCTCGTTGTCTACGACAGAAACCTGAGCCCGTTTGACGCGGGAAGTCCCGCACGGCCTAAAACGCAAGCCCAGCCTGGGAAGCTTTCGCATCACGCCAAAACAATGCTGGCACCTCCGTGTCTGCGCAAAGTACGTCAGACGAGCGCCGCGGTCCCGAGCCGAGCAAGTCTCGAGCTGCCGAGCGGAGAGCGCTTCGGGATATAACGGGCATTTTATTGGCCGGAGGCACTCTTGTGTTATACTGTTGTTAATTGTCAATTTAGAAGTTGTTTTTTTTTCCCAGACAGGAAATGCAGCGAAACCGTGTTCTGCATTTCTAAGCTTTGAGTTTTTAGAGTACACAGGCAAGTCTGAATGAGTGCCTTGACTGGAGCATAGTTGTTGGCAAGAAGAAGAGGCAGGGAAGAAGTGGCGCGCAGTGGTGGGTGGGGGGTTGGCAGGGAAGAAGTGGCGCGCACGGGGGGGGCAACAGGGCGGTGGCCCCAGGCATCCGCCCGATGGGGTTGCCAGACGCATGCCAATCAGGAATCAGGATCTTCCGTCCGAATCGTTACATTTGAAAATGTACCCTGGCGCCCCACGAATTGTCTGTTAGGAGAGATGCACAGCAGGCATACATTAGGATCAATCGGTGTAATGTTGCTGATGATTTGTTGTTTCTGTGAATTGAATGGAATAGTTTGGGCTCGGCAGCGCGGTGGGCCACTGCTTAGCACGTCCGCCTCACAGTGGAGAGGTCATGTGTTTGAATCCTGTGCGGTGAGTTTGCATGTCCCCCTCGTGCCCGCGTGCGTGGCTTTTCTCCGGGTCCTCCTGTTTCCCCCCACATTCCAAAAAGACGAATGGTAGGTTAATTGGACACTGCTCAAGCCCACGTGAGCGCATACACTAAATCCGTAAAAGGTGATGGATGCCGCGTCTCGGATCTCCCGTGACATGCGAACCCGCCGCCGCCGCCTCTTCATATAGCTCCGCTCGGAGGAGCTGATGCCATGCCGACATCGTTGAGATTTACGCCGTGTGGAAAAAAAGCCAACCTGACGTGCAGCGATGAGGCTCTGGAGTGATTGGACGATGAGTTATATACGGCGGTGTTATCGATACCACATGTTCTCCACGTGGACGATGAGGTGCTAGGACTTGTCGGACGCTCGAGACCCCCCGAAAAAAAAACAACAAAAAACCGTCTCCTCGGGAGGAGGGAGGGACGCAAGAAAGCAGCGGCGCGGCCGATGAGAGCCATTGGAAGGCAGTTCCCACGCCGGCTGCCAGGCACTAGGCCGGGGGCACGCAGGGGATGACCTCACCGCTCTGCGGCCGAGGCTACAGAGCTGCTCGGCAACCCCATTGCATCAGCGCCTCCACTTTTGTGGTTTTGTTTGGGACGCCTCAAGAAAGCCCAAATGGAGCGCACAACACGGAGGCGGGCAGGCGGGCAGGTCCCCTCGAAGAAAGGAAAAAAAAAAAAAGGCGAGCCGGAGGCAGCCAAATGTTTGCGGCCGTCTAGTGGGGTCAACCCTGGTCAGGGGAGAGAACATCCCCCCCATTTCTCCATCCAGGCCTCTGTAATGACTGTGTCACAGCCTGGGAATCCCGCTGCTTTCATGCTAGTCTGTCCACAGGCTGCGACCGCAACAGGGATTACAGACTGCGGTTACCCAATCTGTGGACAGCGCCAAAGCGACACCAGGGATGGGCAATTTAAACGACGGAGGGGGGATCTTGGTGGGCCGCATAGGACCGTAAACTTAGATCGATGACAAAACTGCCATTTAGATACGGACAAAACGTCCGCATATACGCTATTTCTCTGGGTTTTTTTTCATTGAACCAATGTACGGAAGTACATATATCTTGTATACGAACGATCCAGCAAGCCAAAAGTAACCACATAATGTGATCCCCCCTATACAAAGGGCTCTCCTGCATAAAACAAAAACCCTTTCAAAGATGTCCCAAAACCGCCCAACAGCAAACCCGTGACTCATTTTGTGCACATCTTCACACATTTTTCACAGAGTCTTGAGTCTTATCCTAGCGCAGGTTGCTCCTGCGTGTTCTTGCAAATCCCCAAACTAAAGCCATCCGTCACAACAGCCGCTTGTCTACGTAATCCACCGTAGCATTTGTAATACTGCCTATATTGCTATTTTTCCAGGACAGACTTTTCGCAATTCCTCATGCAAACCGCAAACCAACTGTCAACGGTTCTTGAGTGTGTACTTTGCAGTCGGGTCTTGTCGCGGCCTCTTCGGAAAGACTCGGCACGTCATTCGATCGTCTTACATGAACAGAGCGAAGGGCCGCAACTCTGTGGGCTTAGCGTAAGCGCTAGCTCGTCCGTTCCTTGGACGGTTGTTGATTTTCAAGAATGCCGTAGCAGCGCAAGAGCACTATCTGCACTTCTATCGAACACTATTGTTCTTGGTCTTACGGCCTGAGATTGTTTGCTTATGTTAAGTCCCCTGTTTGAGCTGGGAACAAAAGGCATTGCTCAACGCTCGCAGCCAGCCAGCGAGGCAGAAAGTACAAGATCAACACGAGCAAGGGATGCAGGATCCGAAAGGAAACCTGGCCTTACCGACGTAGACTTATTGAACATTTCTCGTAAAGCCGGTTCCTGCTCACGTGGCGTCGAGGTTAAACATTTGCTGGCGCTTCATCAATCTGCCCCAACATATTTGTTTGTTTCGGTTGAAGCGAGAATATGTGCGCTCTGCAGAGCGTGGCTCTCTGCCAAGGATCAACCTGTAAGGCGTACTGACCATCATACCAATGAATTGATAAACATATAGATAAATGGATGAAACAAATGTGGTCAGGGGATGCTGCAAAGTGACGTACAGCAACATTTCAGAAGGAATTGCTGAGAGAACAATCACCGACCAGTTACTTCAATGACTTAATTCTCAAGTGGAACATATGTGTTAGCTTGTAAAACTTCTTACACACACACACACACACGCACAAATAACACGCACACACACACACACACACAAATAACACGCACACACGCACGCAAATACCCCATGTGAATTTTGCAGCCAAATGAACAAGCTTTTGTCAGGACAAGCTGATGGTCCTCGCCATCATTACTGAGCCATTTTACAAGCGTCCTTCTACTCCCTTCCAGGCTGCTGGGAAATGTCATCTGAACATTGCCCGCATGGCCCTTTTGCTAGCGGTGCATGAGTGGCTCATGTGGTTGCCAAAACGTTTAGTGGGACCAGGCCAAAGAGACCTAGAAAAGAAGGAAAGATTTCCAAAGTGCTCCCATACAGTATGCCGCCGCTATGTTCATCATATGAAGACGCCGTCCCATTCTATATTCGTCACGTTCCGTCTTATTTGCAACTTGCCACCTTGCCTGGTTCGGTGGTGACATCATTGTTTCCACGGCTACTACCCTGAAATCTGGTCCGGTGATGTCGTTATCTCCCTTGGGTCGCTGATCTCCAGCCACTCCTGCCTTCAACATTCCACAGAAGCATATGCACACAGTGCACTCCTTGTGAGGAAAGGCAGTCTGCACAAGGCAGCCAAATGAGGCCGTTTGACCTGGTCCAAGTTGTTCTAACCTTCCCAGAAAGGGTACGGCAAACGACTGTACAGTCGCACCTTGAAGTTTGCACCCAGACGTGCTCCAAACAGACCAACATTTGGGTGTGAATATGCACCGTCATCATACCATGCGAGCCGCCGATATTCCTCAGCACATCTCAGTTCAGCCTCCATCAAAGGATCGACTCAAAACTAAGTAACTTGTATGACAATGAAAATCTCACTTGCAAAAAATGTCCATTTAGTCCATAAAGGTTTTAATAAGAAATGCTATGGACTCTAGAACACTCAAATCTAACCGGACTGCTTTTTAGTTGTTGGATCTCAGACTAAAGCATATAAGTTGAGTAGTCCGGTTTCCTTGAACTTTTTGGATCCCCATGAATGGGATGACTGAGAATCACCAGACAGTCTTCGACTTTCTCCATTCCCTCTCAAAAGACGAGATTTATCTCTGCATGTTGATGAAAAAATCCGCGGGGTTTTTATCTCTCGGCTGTTGCCAGGTCAGCCACAGGCTGCCTGATGTCATCTGATTACCAAGGCTGATTTTTTTTTTTTGCCTGTTTTTTGTTGTTGCGTCTCTATCAGCAGCTACCCTTCGCTCCTCCACCCGCACGCTGATAAGATTCTTGTCAGCACTCACAACGCCTGACATCATGAACGGGAGGCAGCTCGCCGGGCATTTGCGAGACGCACGTCGACAAACGAAACCCGAGGAACGCGGGCTGCCGTTCGCAGTCGCACTGTGTCGCGAGGAAGTCATCTTACAGGCACCAAACATTTCTCTCTTACTAATCTGTAGTCATGATGTCAACGTTGACGACTGAGCGATGAGTGAGCAAACGCTTGAGTGACTAACAAGGAATCTCACCTGTAACCAGAATTTGAGAAACAGGTATTATCACTTGTCTGTCACTGGAACCGGGAGATTTCTCTTCCCTCTTTAAGTGTGTGTCTGAGAGGAAGACTGAGACTGCTATTTGTGATATTTGATAGTATGCCACATAGCAGAAAACCGACAACGAGTCGTCTCTCTCTTGCCAGAGTCTTTGCACCTTTCAAAAACTTGAGTTCTGTGCATTCTGTCAAAGGCAAATGCCAATTCCACCCCTTAAAAGTGAGAGTTTGATCAACTCTGGACATGGTGAAGACATTCTGAAACTTGGGTGGAGGCACAAATGGTAATCATTTCAAGCCAATGGCCAAAATCAGCATAAGGCCGGGAGAAAAGGAAGGCATCATGAACAACTGGGCGTTCAGCATCTTGCTCAAGGGCACTTGGGCATTGGGAACCGACGACCGAAGCTGCGACCCTCGATGGGGAAACGAGCACCATTGCCTGAGCCACGCCAACCCGTTAAATGGACACCGATCGGAAAGACAAATGGCGTCTTTTGGACCCAGGAACTGCTCCCCACGTAACTAGGACAACAGAGCGAGGCCCGTCTCCCTTGCAGGTGCGGGCTGCGGCACAAAGCCATGCTGCAGCCAGAAGGCCACGGGTGGGAGGGATGGAAGCGCAACGGAGATAATCCCCGGCTTTCCCCCCTAAGTCCCGAGCACGTTGGGCAGATCAGGGAGTGAAGGGCGCCGGCTTGAAGAGGTGGACTTGCCGTGCTACCCTGTGGCAGTCACCCGGCCCGGAGCCGTCCACCTGACCGCCAGCCGGCAGCGGCGCAGGACTTCCATTTGGACGGCAGGCAGCTGTGGCTAAATCCGTCTGAAAAGATTTTCAGATGACTGTTGCCGTGTCCCCAACTCAACCTTTAGTCCGTTGAGTAGCATTATAGCTCCAATCTCAGCCCAACCATCAGAGCCTACAAATTAAGCCTCATGCTTATTTCAAACGAGGGATCTTTATTGTCTAAAATAGTCGGCCATGTACGGCTGTTTTTTGTCACCGATATCGAAACAATTGAACCGCTTTGTAATGACTCGCACAGCGTTGAAAGAAAACCAAAAACTACAAACACAGTATCAAATAAATGTATGTAATAAACAACTGCACTTCTACAAAAACAAAACAAAACAAAAGACAAAAACAAGGAAAGACAGTCATCTCCATTGTTGTCTGTTGCGAGTCTTTGCTCCCCGTGAAAAAAAGGTTGTTGGTTCTTGGTTTGTTCAAACAAAGTAACAGCTGCCGGCTCTTTTCTCAAGCGAGTGGCAAACGCTTCTCTTCTCGTCCCGACAACATCATTTTTGGAGGTGAATTACTACGACAAGCTCCATCCCGAATCGAATTTAGTATTCACTCAAATGTCTCTGTCAACTTTTGCTTCATTAAAACAATGTATGCAATGACCAGACTGCAATGACCAGACTGCAACGCGAACGTGTACCAATTCTGCGTCCCTCCCTTGGAAGAGGCGGGGGTCAGCGGGTTAATGTCTTCAATGTGGCTGCGGCAGCGGGGAGCGATAAAGACCACGGGTTAACCTGCGGGTCAGAAGGTTCGGCATTAGTCCAGGCGAGCCTCGCTTGAGCCCGAGACCCCGAGGAGAGATCCTTGCAACCTACACGTTGGCCTGCATACGGGTGCGGGCGCCAGCTGTGAGGAGGAGGAGGAGGAAGAAGGGGTGGGGGGTGGGATGTGGGGGTCACTCAGCTGACAGGATGTGCATCGTTCCCCGGATACTTTTCACTCCCAACCTGCTCTTGCGAATGCTGCCCGCTAATGACGACCGACTCTGGATGAGAGACAGGAAAGCCGCTGCGGTATCGCGGTTCATGATCCAATTTCTCTGCCGCAAACTGGCCATAAAGTGGGCCGCTCGCCAAACTCTCTGTAACCCGGCCATCTTGGTCATGAGAGCGCCTAGCGGGAAGCCGCAGCCTTCCAACGGGGACTTTTCGATCTTCGCGCACAGCTTGGCGTGAAGGTGGAATTCCTTGGGGAGCCGCTATGACGCTTTCAAAACGTGGACCACCGTGATGGCTGCACCTCTCTTGTTCCCCGCGTCCTTTAAACCGAGCCAAATGCGGGAAGATCCTATCGGAAATAGCAGGAGACAGCTCAGCGGACCGAAGGGAAAATGGAGCTCTTTTTCCCAGCGACGGCCAACCACATTCATTCTTTGGAAGCGAGACGGCTGAAAGCAATGCTTCTTTCTCACGGTGACAAACGGCGTGAAAATCATCCCTGCGACTTCTAATGAGCGCCAAAAGTGTTTGCATTGTGCCGGCGTGAGATCGGTGTTCACTTACAGGCACCTGTGCAGACCGCTCAATGGGAGATTTTACTGATCGGCCCTCTCAGGAGGATTGCGTCACGTGGCTGATCCTACAAAATGGAAGCGCATGCACAAGAGATCCTGAGCGTGTTCTCAGGGTGAGAAGAATAAGCGGTCGAGCCCTTGACTGCAGCACCGAAGAGCAGGCTGAGGAAGAGCAGGCTGAGGAAGGGCAGGCTGAGGAAGAGCAGGCTGAGCAAGAGCAGGCTGAGGAAGAGCAGGCTGAGGAAGAGCAGGCTGAGGAAGAGCAGGCTGAGGAAGAGCAGGCTGAGGATGAGCACGCTGGCACCCGCAAGTCAACTGCACGTCGTAACAACAGCCAGCTCCGCTCTTGACTGCGTTGTGGGTCTTCATCACTGGCTCTGCATCACAATCGACTTTCTTGGCCAAATATGTCCAAAACGCACAATGTCTCCGGTAGTGTGAATCCATCTACACTTAATTTCAGTGGTCGGTCCTTAGTCTCATCTCCTCGCGGTGGAGAAGAAAATGCCGAAGGCCCCGCTGTCTCCACGTTGCTGCGGCGGCTCTTAATCTCCTTCCTTTTGAATAAAATGTGTCTCTTTGCTGTGGAGAAGTAAGGTACCAAGCAGCCTTATGTTCCAAGAAGTTGCATCATTTGGATTTCAACCTCAAATTTTTCTCAAATTAAGGGCCCTTAGTCTCCTCTTGAGTATGAAATGTTTCTCATCACTGAGTAGTAAATACAGGAGATTTTCCTCAAGTGTCTCCTCTTCAACTTTGACTTTTGAGTGAACCAAAACGACAGCTCCACATTCTCCGAAAAAAAGCTTTCAGCAAAATTTGGCGTTCGAACGAGAGTCGGCCTACGCCGCAGAGCCGTCATTTCGGCCGGCACCGACAGGATTAACGCGACCTGAGTGTAACATTTAAACTCCATAGTTTCCATTTTGCTGCAGCTGTCCTAAGATGCTTCCTCAAGAGAAATATGAATTTCAATCAAACAGGGGTGTCTCAAGGTTAAGCTTATATCCACTTAAATGAAAGTAGTGTTCACCTGTCCGTTGTATCATGATGTCTCTGTTTGGACTGTGTCTACCCCCCCGCCCCCCCTTTTTGTCCTGCCCTCCCCGATGTCTCCCTCACCCCCATTCCCCTCACCCCCCCCCCCCCCGACTTGACACCGCCTCTCTGCATTGATGGCCATAATTACCGCTGAATGGATCTGCACATTTCCCATGGATGTCAGCGGAGCCTTTGGCCTGCTCCGGTGCCCCCCATCAACCACCCCCCACCCCCACCCCCCGCACTTCTCAATGGGGATTAAGAGTGGGATGGAGAGTGTGAGAGTGGGCGCTTGCCCAGATGGGACGACGCTTTTGCTGTGCAAGCCATAGATGACAAGCGGTGGTGCGCAAAGGGGTGGGCCGACTGGGACGGGGCGAGTATCGGGGTTACTGCCTCCAAATACAAACCCCCCCAAACTTGTCTTTTTTTGTTTCATTGGGAAAAAACAGTGAATAGTAGTAGTGAGTCTTATTTTACACTGAATGAGTGTGTCTGGTAGCGTTCAACTCCGCCGTCTCCACATTTTTGCAGCGGCCTTTATTTTCCTCTCCAGTAAAAATGTCGTGTCCTTGCCGACAAGTGCATGCCACAAATGAATTCAGATGGCCCTTCCTTGCTATCATGCATCGCTGTTTGCTAGTGTGTCTTGTCCTGTTGCAGTGAAACTCACTCATGGCCCTTTGCTTCCTCTTGAGTAAAATGTGTCTCCTTGTGTGACTCGTGCGTTTGAGTCCATCTGTTCTGTTTGACTAGGACGGAGCACCAAGTAGAGATTTAGCCATCGACATCAGACAGACGGTGTAGCACCATTTGGAACACAGGACCTTAAAAAACAAAAAAACTGTAAGGTAAGTCCATCACACGAGAGTGAAATTCCATCACACGAGAGTGAAATTCCATCGCCTCTGCCGCCCGTGGAAAGTAGAGCGGAAACTCGGAAGAGTTGTAGATTCCCACCAGAGGCGGGCGGATGGACACGGTCGTGGTCAGCGACGCCCTCGGGCCCGCCAAAGGTAACCGATACCAGTTAGCCGAAAAAGCCTTCTCCCGCTGGGCCCGAAGGAGCGGCTAACACCGTTAATCACATCGCAGCACTAAACATCCGAACGCTCAAGCCATAGAAAAGTGGCACAGGAAAAAAAAGCGTGTGGGTGGGAAAAGACATTTTTGTCCACCAATGAGGACGAGCACACGTCGTGCTAGGGTGGCTAATATATGCATTAGTGCGAGCTCTGGCGGAGCCGGAGTGGGGGCCGGGGTAGCACTGGAACCCCCTGAAATCTGATTGGAGCCCCCAGGTGCCACCCCGGATGATTGACATATCGCGGCACCGACTGCTAAGTCCCTCCTTTACAGTAGTTGGCGCTATGTACCACAAACCCCCCAATCCATGTTCATTAGGAGAAGAAGAATCGCCACTGAAACAGAGGAAGATTTGAATCTGAGTTGAGTCGCTTCAAGGATAGTCACAAACTATCTTTTGTCTAAGTCTCACCTCAGACAGACAGACAGAAATAAATACACAAATACAGACAGACAGACACACACACACACATACAGATATACATACAGACATACATACATGCATACAGACAGAGGGACAGACAAACAGACATAGATACATTACAATACAATACAGTACAATTTGATTTATTTAGCGCATTTCACAACAGCTACAGCTGTAACAAAGCACTTTATATACAACAAAAAAATCGCCATAATACAACAAGTAAAAGCAATAAATTAACACGAAACACTACACTACACTCGCAAAAAACGCCTTACTATATACCCTTACTACACATGGTCGGGGGTTTTTTTGCAAAAAAAACGCCTTACTATACATGGTCGTTTTTTTCACGAAAAAATGCCTTACTATATACCCTTACTTTACATGGTCGTTTTTTTCACGAAAAAACGGCCTTACTATACCCTTACTAACCCTTTTATTATACATGGTTGTTTTTTTCACCAAAAAAGCCTTACTATATATGGTTGTTTTATTTGATTTTTGCAAAAAAAAAAAAAAACACACCTTACTATACATGGTCATTTTTTGGCAAAAAGAATGCCTTACTATACACTTACTATACAGGGTAGGTTTTTTTTCCACAAAAAAGTTGCTGTTATTTGCGACGTATTATCAACGTGCATCATTAAGCTTCATTCCTCGAAGCAGCGGGTTGAAATGATTGTCCAGGACATGAGGCCCATTGCATTTGTGGAGGGTGCTCCTCATTGGACTTTATTTAAGAGTTATTTATTTTAATTAGTTATTCTTAATGCATAATTGAAAATGTGTTGTCAAATTGTTTTACATGTTGAGCATTGTTAATAAACTGCAAATTATATATACAGTACATAAATCTCATCTCATCAAATCAACATCTAGTATGTTCATTTCAACATTTGACTCTCCGATTTCAATTGATAAATCGAGAAACAAATGTATTGTTATAGTCTGTGGACCCCCTGCCTTGGCCTCCCCCTGGCCACACCCCTTGGTCTAGCAAGTCTAGCTCCGCCACTGAGTGCGACATGACAGCTGGACCTCCTCCAGGAGTGCCTGTGGTTAACTCTGTCATTTTCCCCTCAGATGCGGCTCGGCTTTTTGGGAAGTTACTTGGAGTCAGTCGGCTTCAAGGAGGACTGTTTGAAAGCAATGGTTGGATTGGTTGAGGTTTGGCTCCCGGCGCACTTTTAAATTATCCCCATTAAGGGCATTTGCAAGTAGACGTTGACGTTTGTGTGAACGTACTGGTGACCAACATGATTTGTGAGCATTTATTAGTCCATTTCAGGCCTTAGAATCAAATTAAACAGCAACACTGGTGAAAACTGTTTCGGATTTGTTTGTGACACACTGGCTCGTATTCAGGAGAATAACATACTTTGCCACACCATGTTATGATTGGACAAGCAGGATGAGCCTGCACACTTAACTCAAGCTAACTTTCAAGCCATGTTTATTTGAAGACACCAAGTTCCATTATGACATGAGAAGGCAGCACCTTAAAGATCCTGGCCGAAAATCATCAACATTTATTGAGCTAATTTAGCTATGTTCAAGTATTTATCTCGTTAGCTAGAATCATTGCTCATTACGCAGGTTATTGTACACATGGTTAGCTTGATTGCTTTTGTTTTGTTTTCATGGTGAAAAGTGGTTTACTTTAGTGTCAATAATATTTGTGTACTGACCAAGACACCGCTCAAGTTGTGATCGTGCTAGCGACATTTTAATGGTATCCCAGCAGAAAGTAAGGACCATTTCATGAGCTAATCGAGCTATGTTGATGTTTCATGTAGACAGCTGTGATCACCGTCAACGACATGGGTCACTGAACACTTGGAGCTTACTTATTGCTCTTTTTGACATTTAAAAGTTACATCAAGTGGTTTACTTTTGCATCAATATCATCTATGGACTAGCCACCAGGACACCTATCATGTTGTGTTAGTGTTAGCAAGAGTTTCCAGAAGTGCTTGTAAAAACCTCAGGAAAAACAGGAACTTAAAACTCGTTGTAAAAGTCACAGGATTCACAAAGGAGAAAAAAGACAGGCAGTATATAGTTATCAAATTGTGGGCGTTAGTACACCTCTTATGTTGTATTAGGATCAGCATGAGGCTGTTGTTCCTGTTACAATCTTAACATCAAGCTGAAATGTCGTTAAAGTGTTTATCGCTACATTCTGGCAAAAAATGCGCTGCTTCTTACATTAGCATAACATTCATTTGTGTTTTGCCGCGCTGGAGTTGCCATTAACGTGAAGACAAAAAATAAATAAAAAATCCATTCCTGTTGCTTTCAAACCGTAAATTGAGAGGTTTATTTATGATTTTTTTTTTTTTTTTTTTTTTTTTAATGTAACGCTTTGTTGAATAGAAAGTTCAGGCAACAGGGCCATGGCATGACATGGCATGACATTGCACTTTGCCCACCTCTTCATTTGGTCCCATGATTGTTTACTCGGCGGACAAAAGGCATGGCCGCCTGAGCTCATTATGGGATAGGCAGCGCTAATACACTGCCAAGGACTGCCCCATTTTCTGGGCCTGTTGACTTGGCAACGCAGCATCCAAGAGGGGTTAGGGGGAGGGGGGTTCTGGTTGGGTGTTTTTCAGGAGTTTGGGGAGGGTGGGTCACATGATGTCATCCCGTGGCACGGAGGGGGCCAATCAAAGCCTGAGAAAATGATGTCACCTTTTGTTGAGCGGCTCCATTGAGGACTATAGAGGTGCAGTGAATTGAGAGGTCATCTTTCCCTTGCAGTGTGTGTGTGTGGGGGGGGGGGGGGGGGGGGGGGGTGGCGTGTGCGTGTGTGTGTGTGCGTGTGTGTCCGGTGGGGGGAAGTGCATTGTGGTCATGCTAATGTTTAGGGGGGGGCCATAAAGATGTCATGAGGCTCAACTTTCAAAACATCAAGCCTTCAACCCCCCACTTTTTTTGGACCTCTTCCCCTCGGCAAATGTGATTGCTCGTACGAGCTGTGTGACATTTTGAATGACTTGTCACAAGACTGTCAAGTTCCAAAGTAAGCGCAAACAATAAGTAGCTTCTTTTGGAGGAGCAATTAACGTCTTAGCAACTGTGCCGTTCAAATATCACCCAGCGATTCCAATATAGACGATGCACTCCAATTATGTTACGAATCGTTCCAATTGCGACGCAATTCACTCCGTTTGAGCTCATTCATTCCCATGATAATACAATCAGAAGCAATAGAATTATTACAAAACAATACTTTCCAATTCCGATTATGATTCCAACTATGATACGATACACTCCAATTATGTTACGATTGACTGCAATGACAATATCATTAACTCCACTTATGACACGATTCCTTCCATTTACAATAACCTATGAAATTACAATACAATTTGATGGCGATAATGTTACGAGTCTCTCTGGTAACCATACAACTAAGTCTGATTACGATACGACTGCCTGAAATACGATACCATTCACTCCAATTACGGCACAAGTCACTATGACAAACGCCGATAAGCATTTACTCCAATACAATACAATTCTCTCCTATTACCAAAAAACGTACTCCAACTACAATACATTTACTCCTATTATATGATAGGATTCAAGATATCTTACAAAACGATACGTCCCAATTACGTTCAGATATGATATGACGCGGTTCACGTCAGTTCTACTGTATGTTCGTACTCCCCAATTACATTCTGATGAAATCCAGTGACAGTTATATGGCAACACCAAGGCCACGACACATCGCTGCTGTGACAAAACATACAGACCGCAGCTTGATTCCATTTTTACATAAATAGATTTTATTGCTACGGCTGCAAACAGAGAAAATATTTGAAATAGAGAGCACACCTGATATTTTACAAACAGAAGAGCTTGGGCAATAAATAGAATCCTTTTTTTAGTCGGCATCTGTCCCTCCCATTAAATTTCAATTAGAGATGGACAGTCAAATTGAATTTCAGGGAAAAAAAGGCCTTTTTCTTTTCACTTTTGATGTTTTGTGTTTGTAGTTTCGCCATAAGATGCCACCAATTTCGTAAGTTGTTTACTTTCAAATAAACAACTGAAATCAGCTTGTGTCCTTTTCACCTTTCTGTATAAAGTGTCCTACCAGAAGCCAAACATGTTTTTTCCTTTCCCCAAACCTTTTTTCTGGGATGAGGTGCTTATCTAACTTTCTCTTAGTATCTTTACAGCATGTAAATTCATTTTGACTTCCTTCCATGTCAGATGACACTTGGATTGACTTCATTTTCATTTCAGTCATCAGAGGATTCAGTTCAAATTGATTGGCAATGAAAAAGCTAAGCAAAGCGTGTGAGATTTTATATATATATATATATATATATATATATATATATATATATATATATATATATATATATATATATATATTTTTTTTTTTTTTTTTTTTGCAGAACTCTCCATCACCCGGCCTTGACCAGTCAACGTGGTAAATACTGGCTTGGGTCTCCGTACGAGAATGAAAATGAGGTCTGATTATTTTCCTTTGGCGGTTCCAGCGCTTGTTGATGTCTACTCTACCGGATGTGATAACGCAGTGGCTGTGACATCGACGGCTTTTGAGCGAGAGCATGAAAAGCAGATGTCTGCGCGGTGAAAATATTAATCCAGGCTCGGTGTAGAAGAAGTCAAACAATATGTCAGTCCGTCGCGGTCAGCGGCGGTAAACTTGTGGCGCATTCGCCGTCTTGGCTTCCCCTTTTTAGCTTGACTGATCTCTTTGATAATGTCTGAGAAATTGTATCCCCACCGCCGCCGCCCTGCTGCGTTTACGTCATCGCTTCTCCCGGTCCAAGACGCTGAAGCTGGAGCTGGATCTTGAGGGCGACGTTGTCAGTGATGGAGCGCGTGCTGTCGGACTCCTCGCCAGGAGAAAACATCTGCTGATGGCCGCACCGGTCCTGGCAGCGTCCAAAGTGGGATTTACTCTTGATCCTAGAAACATAATACAGAAACCAATGATTGACCGAGTCCAAAAAATGAGCACACAAGACTTATACAAAAAGAAAAAGAAAAAGAAAAAAACCCACACAAATCAAAGGTGGACTGCATGAAAAGACGAACAAACATCCAAAAGCAGAACAGATCATGTGCGATTGTTCCAACAAAGTGAATACAAATCAGTGGCCCTCCTCAAACCGCAACTCCAGTCCAGAATCGTACGGAAGATGTGATTGGTGATGGTTTTGAATCATATACTTAGTGGACTGGTCCTCCAATCGAAGTCTCTCGAGTGTCTGTAGGTATGAATCCAATTGCTTGAAGGATTGACTGTTTGCTCCAGTATGTGGCGATCTGTCCAGAGTCAACACCAACTCTTCCAATGGGCAGGGCTTGGCTCCAGGCCCCCTTAGGATCCTGGACAGGACTGGTGGTATAGTGATTGCATAGATGGATGATACTTTTGCTCTTTCTCAAGGGTAGACAGACTCTCTGTAAACTGAGGAGATTGCTGAGGACGAGCAATGGCAACTCGGAGCGAGAGCAGTTTAGGGGTCGGTGCCATGCCCGAGGGCACCTTGCAATCTTGAATAGATGATACTTTTACTTGAGTTCATTCTTCCGGTAGGCTTACCAAGAACTGGTCGGGGACGGATTTGGTTTTGGACCCTTGCTTAACCACACCACGGCCTGTCGCATTGGGATTCTAACTTCAACAACTAATCCCATCTTTGATCATTGATGATGTTGAAATCTTTGGTGCCAGGCATTTCAAGATGAACTTGACGGCCTTCGAACCTGGAACAAGATTGGTTGACCAGAACTGCCTCAAGTGAGGTAATACAAAGGGTAGTCACCCCACGCCCTGAATCCAAAGTTCTCAGTTAAACACTTTGGCCGGGACTGGCTTCTTTTGGCGGATTATGCGTTTGCTGCCCAGTTTGCTTCCCAAGAACTGCAGAGTTGCCCTTGAGCAAAGATCGGAACTTGAGGTGTTCTATACTTCTATTCGGCGTTCAGCACGTATGACTGCAGCTCTTTCTCGAAATGCCTGAAGAAACTTTAAATCTTGACTAGAAATGTACTGATACCCCGAGGAGCAATTCGCTCAAAATGTCAAGTGCAGTGTCTTTCTCAAGGGCCACCCAACAGTTCTTGGAAGGCAAACCATTTATCGGAGCATGAGGTAACGCAAGTAGGTGAAATGAAATTGAAACCCTGAAACCTAACCCTTTTCCGTGAACAAAATACAACTGAAATTGCTTTCCCAAAAACCAAGACTTACTGAAACTACATCTCGTGTTTGTGAAAATAACTATTGAAAATGTCCCTCATTTCCATCTTTGTCAAGTAATATCATAGATGAGTTGTCGGGCTTCATTTCAGATGTATTATTGATTTATTTTGGTGCTGCTGTACAGAAGGAAGGTCAGTTGTTTGACGATTATAGTTCGTTACTCAATATTGAGTGGCAAATTGTCCATATGCTGTATAAAATCAAAACGAAATTAAATTAGCCATTTTCGACAATATAAAAACAAACAAACAAACCTGCTCTCAGGACGAATTAAAAGCAAATGAATTTCAGAATGCAAAAGGTCGTGAAGCCTGCTGCGGTCTGCATGTTTCCCACTCAGCCTCACTTTGCGTTTCCATTTGGGGCCCTTTTGTGGCCTCGTGGGTTTCCCCTCGGCCCCGACGCCTCATCATTTGGAGCCCGGCCAGCCGAACAGCATCAGCACGCGCAATCGCGTCCCAACCTGCCTCGCGGTCTCGGCATGCCGGCGGACGCCCAGGGGCCGGCCCCTATCGCCCTCCCTCATCAAGCAATCTCCTGTACTTGTTTGCGGGCGTCTTGCCACGCTCACACAGTTTTTTGGCCTATATTTATCCACAGCGCCGAGTAGGAAAGGGGAAAGAAAACAACAACAGCCAAAAAGAAAAAAAAAATTGCCTTGGAGCGCGTCCACATCTACTGTGAGTGGCGCACGTATACAGCGCGCCCTCCATGACACGTCATCCCTTCCCATGACGTGTCATTGGAAGGTGCTTTGAAGGTCACTGGCGCTGCGGTGGGCAATGGCGCCGTATCTCCATCAAGTTCCGTGGAGCGTTTGAAGGCGATACGCATTCTTGGCGGTGCTGTCATGACTTGAACTTTCATAGCATCCCGCTGAGGCCAAGTTGCGCGCTATCGGTGGGATCGTCCGGTGAGCGCTTGTTTGCGCTAAAAAGGTCCATTTATATGAGCAGCCGGCGGCGTGCCATGAGAATGCTGCCTGCAGATGACACATTGAAATTACCTGGGGAAGTCTTTGTCTCCGGCTCGGGTTCGCTCAGCCGAAAGCATCTGAAAATGGGAGAAAGCACAGATGAAATATGGCATCTGTTCCAACAAATCGACGTTCATACTTTTCAGCCAGCTTGCTAACTTGAAGCCCTTAAAACCATATTTTGAGATGCAAATCCTGTTTTGAAAGCTTGCCTCTTGTTTGACGCACATTGAAGCTTGTAAACCTAAAACTCGACTTTGGAACCCTAATCGAGTTTGAAAAACCTAAACCAAATCCCAGTTTAAAAGTCTACTTAGAATCTCTAGCCCTGGCCTGAAACCGTACTTTGGAACCCAAACACTGTTTTGAAATCCTAACCTGAAACTTTATAACCCTTTGTCACCCAAATCCTGCCTCTGGTCTAGTTTACAGCCCTAACACAAGCTTGAAACCTGACTTTGAAAACCTACTGCTGTCCTGAAACCACAATTTCAAATATTGTAACTCCCCTTTAAAGCCCGAAACCAGGTTTGAAATT
Organism: Filicampus tigris; assembly: GCF_054856515.1. NCBI lineage: Eukaryota > Metazoa > Chordata > Actinopteri > Syngnathiformes > Syngnathidae > Filicampus > Filicampus tigris. The sequence goes on from NC_141232.1 coordinate 247,582, forward strand.
AGGGATGGGAGCGTCACGATCGCAGGTATCGGTATTGGGCCAATACTTATGTCGTAAAATAGTCTTATTTTAAGGTGTCGGGTACTCATGGAGGACATCGATAGCAGCCACCGAAACTTGAAGGGGAAGTCAACCCAACCTTTTTTCTTTACAAGGATATGTTCTGTGCAGTCGAAACACGGCATTCTGATTAGTCAACCCCCAGAAATTCTTTGCAATAATATGTTCCATGCGCCTTCACTTAGTGTAAACATGGCATTGTGATGAATATTGCATTGGCGGAATACGAGTAAAGCAGTAAAATCCACCCGTTTTGGTCCATCTCAGGGGGCGGCCATTTTGCCACTTGCTGTCGACTGAAAATCACATCACAGTTGTTCGGATAACAACCAGTCACGGCTCAGCTTCTGAAAACAAGTGAGTCACGATGGGTCATTACCTGAGCAACTGTGATGTCATTTCCCGTCGAGAGCAAGCAACGAATGGCCGCCCCCTGAGATGACTAAAAACAGGTGGATTTTGCCGCTTAACTCATATTTCACAAACGCAATATTCATCAGAATGCCATGTTTACACTCATGAAGGCGCATAGAACATAGTTTTGGAAAGATTTATCGGGGGCTGAATTTTTCTCGAAGGAAACAAAAAAAAATCAAAATCCCAATCCGACACTGAGTAAATCCTCCTTGGCAGTAGTTGGCGCTATGCTGCAGCGGTTTGACACAATGGCGATTCATCATCTGCGTCAGAAAGAAAGGTCTTTGTTCGCAATTTTTTTTCACCTTGTGTCAATTAGAATGAAATGTTATAAAAGCACAGGAGGTATTATCACTCGGCATCGGTGAGTATTCAGAGAGTGAACACCAGTACTGGTATCAGTCGGGAAAAAGTGGTGTCAAACATCCCTTCTTGAAATCCCAATTGTAACTCCCCACTTGACGCAACTTACAACTCCTGACCCAGGTTCGATAGCCTAATTTCAAAGCCTAAGCCAAGTTGGGAAGCCGACTCGCTGGGAAACACCGGCCGCTCGCTCCAGCCGGCCACCCCGCCCGGCCACCCCGCCCGTCCAGCCGGTCGCTCGCTTTCGGAGACTTTTGCTGCACCCAATCAGGCTTTACACTAACCACATGGCTCCTACTTTGCCGGGCCTCTTCACGGACCATTGCACAAGTCGAGTCTCCAGGAGTGACATACGGGAGATCACGTCCAGGCCTAAACGTGAAGCTCGGGTTTCACTGGAGTTGGGCTGGGGAGCAGTCGGGCAAGGGTCCTTTGCGTCTGCGCAGCCTTCCAACGCATCTGTTGTGTGGTGGCTTGGCTTCATTTGGGAGGGGGGAATTCAACCGCTTCAAGAACCGCTTCAAGTCAATATTGGATTGAGAATTTGCAAGTTTGTCCAAGCAGACCTGTTTCGGAACCAAACTACCAGCTTTGGACTGGCGTCGGCTCGCTCAGCCGTTCACAAACTGCTTTTCATTCCCACTGTCCCAGAGCCGTTTCCGTGGGCACAAGTGCACCGTTTGCCAGGGAAACAAAGACTCAATTCAACAACTTTCTCTTTGAGCGGATAATGACAAGGAAAAAGCATCACCTTTGTTTGAAACCCCAACTTGGACTTCAACTCCTAATTTGGAACCCGAAATCTTTCCAAACATGCTCCCTAACCCTAACCCACCTTCCCGCAAACCACACTTTGAAACCCAAATCCAGACTTCCAACAAACCCTGATTTGAAAACATATGCACCATGAAACCCTATCCCTGAGTTTGAACACTAGCTTGCAACCTAGTTTGAAATCAAATCGCAAAGTTGAAAGCCTGACCTTAGTTTGCAGCCCTCACGCAGGCTTTAAAGCCCACCCCAGGCTTGGAACTCCAACTTGGAACTGATGCTGACTTATAACCCCGATTGTAAAATCGAATCCTGGCTTGAAACCTTAACTAAGGGTTGAAAAACTCATTTGAAATTTGTACCGTCGTCTGAAATCCTAAGCAAGGCTTGAAAGACAAATCTGAAACTCAAACCCTGTCTGGAACCCTAACCCTTGTTTGAAACCCCACAGCCCCTCTCCCACTGAGTGGCGAACAATTGCAAGTGTTTGTGAAGGCGGCAAAATGTGCGTTCACGCCAGAGTTCGTTCAAGGTCACAAATGTTCGCAAACCGAAGACAGGTTTAAAACTTTAACTAGTAACCCTGGGATCGCAGTCTTCAACCGTAAGGCATGGATTAAAAGCCAAATTTGAAACCTGATTTGAATCGCTAAGCCTTCTTTAAAATCCTACTTTGAAAGCCCCACAGGAGCATGCGTGAAACTTTCTGGAATACACTGGCTCGTCATCTCTCCCCACCGGCCTTTTTTCAAATACTTTCACCTGGCCAAGGTCACCGCGGGTGGCTGTGAGCTGGACCCCTTTCTTTTCTATCCTCTGTCACATTGCTGATGACGAGGCAAATGAGTTATCATGTGGATCAGCGGGAGCTTGAAGCCGCATGCCGTTCGGCTTAGTCCCCCAAGATGAGATCATGCTTCCGGGGCTGCTCGGGTCTTGATTAGCTCGGGGGTAGGGGCTCTTTTTCTAATAACGTACACCCCTTTGTGTGGCCAGATGAACGCCTTATGAAAAACCGTCCCCCGCCGACACGACCGATGGGATCGGAGCCCTCCCGCCCGACGGATCGTCTCGCCGCTGATTTGTCCAAGACCAGGCAAGTGCAGTCGCCTGCGGGTCGAATGCGACTCTGGGCACACTCGTGCCGGAAGCCAATGGACAAATGTTGCCTCCTGCAGGCATCCTCTTGAACGCTTGTGTGTTTCATGACCGCGGCCCAGACGCACTTTACAAACCCAAGGCCCGCTTGCCTTCTTGGTCTTTGCCGTCAACTACACAAGTATGAGATTGGGAAATGAAGTCGAAAAGTGCGAGTGAGGGTGAAGAACTGCCTTGTCCAACATAGTCAGAAGGGACGGAGTGCGTCAGGCCTGCTTTCAAGCGGCGCTTGGCTGCCATTCGGTGCGCTCGGCAATGGAATGAGCCACTCGCTGCAACTTGTTCAGTGTTGTATTTGGCAGGAATGCAAAAGACAGATGATGCGCAAATTATTCACCTTAAGTGACGGGGGAAACAGATTTGTTCTGTTTTGAGCGGTGCTCACTTAACATTCCTCTTGTTTTTGCAGTTGTGTCAAATTTCAATTAACCACAAGGTTAGGTTTGGTGGAATGTGACAAAGACAATACGCAAATTGTAATCTCAATAATACATTTTTTTTTTTTAATGAATGATTCGCAATCTAACCCAGCCTTGAAACCTGACTTTGAAAGTCTGTCTTGAAACTCGACTTTGGAACCCCAATCATGTTTTCAAACGCTCATTTGTTTTCAAACTGTAACTTTAAAACCAAACCCTGGATTGAAATCCTCCTTGGAAACCTTAATGCTGGCTTGAAATTTGAACTTGAAACAAAAAAGACCTAACCCTGGATTGAGGCCAAACCCTAACATGGGCTGAAAACCCTAACTCAAAACCTTAACCGTGGCTGAAACTCCAACCTTGTCTCGATACTTGACTCTGACAAACTAAGCGTGGCTTTAAAGCCTAACTTTTAAAGACTATCCCGGGCTCAAACCTCTTGAGTGGGAAGCCAAACTCTAACTTGAAACACTAACCTTAACTTGAAACCCTAACCCTAGGTCATGACCCTGACTTGAACCCCTGACCCTGGCTTGAGACCCTAACCTTGTCTTGAAGCTATGCTCTCTATGGCTGATCTAACTTGAAATCATGGCCCGTGGTCTCGAAAACAAATGTTTTTCAGCTCAAATAACCGATCAGCCGGCCCATCCCGACTGGGCAAACCTTTCACTGCAAAGCCGAACATCCGTTCTGCAATTAACGTTCTTGTTCGGTTGTTCAAGAGCCCTGAGTGACCGTGTAAAAACCTTGCCGCCGATTGAACTTAATCAAATCCAGACCACGGGAGGAAGTACAAGTCGTCCCCCGATGAGACTTAAACGAGGCTCAGCGCCGCTAATCAGAAAGCCATTCGACAACATCAGCACTAATCAACAAGCAAAAATTGAAGTGGTTATCTATCAATTTAGAAAAACAATCACTGCAGTCTCTGCCGTCTTTGTGATTCAGAAAATCCTAAACATAGAATGCGGCGGCCCTGGACGTCAGAGTGTTTTTACCCCATGACAGTGACCGGTCAGGATCCTGTCGGGAAGCTCAACTCAAGTTCAACTCAAAGGAATGGGTGCGGGTAGTTTTGGGGGTCAGTCTCCCTTGACAGAGACACCTGAGATGACCGGCGATGGAAAAGCGGCGAAGAAGCAGCAGGACGGTGCCCTGACTGCATCCGTGGATGCTCGGATGAAAGGGCAGGAGAGGGCGGCGGAGCGGTGGGGAGCAATCTGGCTAAAGCACATGAGCTAGTTTTACACACAGCAAAAATGCCTTTCCGGGTTGTCAACTTTAGTGAAACAGCGCCCGCCCGCCCAACTTGTTCAGGATCCACGGACACCGTGAACAAGGCCACCTTCTCAATCCTCCACTTGACGTTCCAAATAGGGTTTCCAGTCAGATAAAGAGTTCACGTCCACAACGCGGGGGGTCAAACAAAGCTCGGCACAGTATCTTCGTCTGGGGTGCATTTCCTGCCCTCGGGCTGGGCGTTTGTCTACATACATGGCTTTGCGTTATGCATGTCATCCCCGAACAGCAGAAAAACGGCACAATTTATGGAAGCTCGGCGTCAAAACTGCACATCTGGACAAATTCCTCATGGGGGATTATGGTGGGTTAGGATGCAGCTCTGAATGTAATTCTCTGAGCAAGAAGCAGATATGTGCAATCGTCGGTGTCGACTCCGGTCCAAATTTCAGTTTGGAATGGAAATTTAAGAGGATAATAAAATTACAGCGAGTACAAATTACAATGCCCTCCCCAGCCTCTGGTGGAAAAAAAAAAAAAGAAAACCAAGTGCCAAATTTTACAAGCTGACAAGTGAAGTGACAGTTATATTGTGCAACAACAGCGGAGGGTTATTATCTTGTCTGCAAGAAGATGACGGCGATGGATTGTCTGTCATTCTTTTTTCCCTTGAAGGCCGTCGAGAGGTAGCGAGCGGTGTTGCCCACGGGAGCTGTGAAATGTTAGTTTTGGAGTCAAGGTAAACAGCCTCTCCCCCATGGTGGGCCTGTACCCTGCACAGAGTAAGCACATGTTTCCCATTGTGGTTTAAAGGGGAGAGAGGGGCTTGGGGGGCGGGCGGATTAAAGTGTAGCGCGAGCCAGAGCCACAGTCATATACACCCCATGGTGGGATCACAGTAGTGCTCGGTCGGAATTGGAGGCCGCATGGGGACAAGCCTTTCCTGGAGCTATCTGACCCGACCCCTGGCCGGGGGCGGGGCGGGGCGGGGCGGGCCGGTCCGGCGGACGTGTTAGCTCACTGACAGATCCACCTAAGGATTGGCAAAAGCATGAGCTTTCTTTTCCACAAACCTTCCGAGCAAGACAGATCATCTTCTGGACTGGAAATTGACCAGAACAGGCTGATGCACGTGATCAGATGTCTTGGGACTGGGTGAAGCAGCATGTGGCTAGGCGGCCAAGTCCAATTTTGCTTTTGCTGTTCCATAGCTAAATCATTATGGTCATGAGGTTTCACATTAGTATAAAGTAGCACTGCGTTTATATTGCACTTCATAAAAACATACGATCATGACCTCATAAAACACAATTAAAAACAATTTGACAGTTTTGGAACACTACATCAATTGAAGGACATACAGCTGCTCTTTCTGGTGATCCCACCTTGGCCAGCTGGGAGCAATACAAGACAGACAGACACACTGTCCATCGAAACATCAGCTCATCAGTACGGCACTAACAATAGTTATGCTTTGCAAAGGACAGCGTATTCGACTGTGAGTACTGTTACATTGTGCGTCGACGTGTAACATTTACATATGTTTCTCTATCCGTTGCTTAAAGGGTTACAGCATCCCAAGGCTTTAGCATTAAGCTAGCACAGTGAAAGACTACGTGGAGTACGTGGTCGCTCGGTGACAGTCTTTTTATTGTTGTTTTATTTTGACAGTAAACTTCAACCGGGAGTGGAAATATACAGCTTGAAGCCTCTTTTTTGAACAATTGCTCACCATTTGCCGAATGAAACTGAGTTCACTCAAGTCTGCACTCAAAAGTCAAAGCAATAATGAATAAATGTGTATACATACATACATATCTGAAAGATGGCTCACATCTTGAAAAACGCAAGTCGCTCGTATCTCAAGACACCGCTGTTTAGGAAAATAAAGTAAGTACAGATAACTCTTGTTAATAAAGAAAATACTGCCACAACATCTTGCAAAATGACAGGAGTCAGCCGTCGACAAAGACGGAGACCAAAAGCAAAACTTCTGGCTTTAGGCTGGCAAAATGTGAGCTCCGCACAACCAGCTACCCCCCCTCCACGCCCCCAAACTGGGACCTCCGAGTGCAATTGGCCACATGCAGGTAAGCACAGAGGACAGTTTTTAAGGCAAGAGACTGTGACTGTGCAGCCAATTAAAGGACAATTTAAAAAAGGCAAATAGTGCAACGGGCCATTGAGGAAGCTACGCATAGTCAAGCATATCTGCATTTACCACAAGCTGCCAATTAAGCAGCACCCCATGACACTCAGCTGTGACCACTTCAGCTTTAAAGACCACAGAGAAAATTCTTTCTGGACTGTGTAAAGAAAAAAATAACAATAAAATTAGAAAAGAGACAGGGGGTTAAGGGTGTGGAAACATTCCGTTTGACTGGAGCTAGTTTACGGCTAGTCGATCTAAATTTGGCGATAACAAATTGTTAAAAACGGATGAGATGCCTCCATGGGTGTTTGTGCAAATGCGTTCATTCAATAGCGTCATGCTAATTGTTTGTTCCGATTCATGTCAGCTCCAAATAATTCAAAGGAAGGCCTTTGCAGTTTCTTCAATGTAGGTGACTCTTGGACAAGCGCCTAAGAACAAACCAACAAAAGAAGCTGTGAGTGCCTGCAATGGGTGGAGAAAGGTGGAATGAGCAACACATGAAGGCTAATCCCGTCAAGGATTAAGAATAGGCAAATATCAGCCATGATAAACAAATGACTAACATTCGCAGTATGTGTGGCTACGCGCCGCAGGGCTCCAAGAGACCCCGACAGGGTCTGGATCCAATCCCGCACTGTTTATCAGTGCGAGTAGACGCCACCACTTGGGAAACACTCTGGGGACCAGGTCCGAAACCCAGAAAATCCATCAGTGCAACTCCGTTCCGAAAGCTCCCGGGGGCCAAACGGTACATCGACAAACCCATCATTGGTTAAGTAGGTTTACCCGTGTTTTGAACAAAGTTCAGAAAAAGGTTTCACTACTTTCCGAAACGAAAGCATAAGCGGCAGAAGGAGCAGAAGCGAATACGCATGGAGCCATCAATCACGCACACATTTTGTAATCACACTTTTGGGGCCAAGCCGCAAAGTCTCGCAAGGCTGCAACTCAAGAGTCAATAAGAAAACCACCGGATCAGGACTGCGGGACCACGTGCAACACTTATTTACATTACAAATCAACACTAGAAGAGTTGCGCACTTTGGCATCCGTGGCTAAATGTTGATTGTTTGTGTGCTGTATATCTCGGCAAGGCGGTGACTGCGGAAAGCTGATGATAGACAATGTTGAACTTGTAGCGTTAACAGACGCATTGCGTGTCCGCATCTGGGTGGTTTAGGGTGTTCGGTAACTACGACAACATGGATTTATAATACGGCGCTCGTGAAGTTGGACCACCCTTCCGTTTGCAAATGTTCCTTTTTCTGGTTCTGTCTCATGCCAATAAGCCCGCTCCCTGAACTCCTGAGGCCGGCGCAATGCCAAGCCTTCGCTACCATGACGGCCGAGTGCCCAAGCGGTGGCGTTGCGTCGCCGGCCGTCGCTTAAAAACGGTGGCTCTTCTCCGAGCCAAGCTGTCCAGTCACTGACGGGGAAACTTGGCAGCGGACAAAATATCCTCTTTCCTGTTTCATTTCATACTTGATGGGTGGAGAGGTAGTTCAGACAGCCTAATACTTGTATACAAACAAGATCAAGTTTACCGATCCATCCATTTCTGAAAGCGCTTCTCCTCATTGGGGTGACAGGTGAGCTGGGGCCTATCCCAGCTGCTGGGTACACCTTGGACTGGTCGGCAGACAATCGCAGGGTACATATAGACAAACGGCCACACAAACCTTTTGAGAATGGGGAGCACACGGGAGAACACGCAAATGCCACACACTCGGACCCCGTTGAAAAGTCACATTTCCATTCCGATACCCCCCGCCTCTCCCTTGACTTCTAAAGGCCTCGGCACGACCGCATGTGCGATGTGCCGAGCGATGCATTTCTGCGCCAGCTATTTTGTTCCACTCCAGCGTTCGGATTCAGCATGATAAAAAAGCCGAGACGACGACGCGACGTTTCGCCTTCTACGGCTGTCTGGCCCGCAATGCTTTGCCCGCTGAGTTGAGAACGCCGCCGAGCCTGAAGGACTTTCGCCGCACAAAAGCCATCTGGAGTGCGACTTGGCCACAAAATAACTCTTTCAATGTGCACTCTGCGTGGCTCAGACTCGCAGGGGAGCGCCGGGGTTGCCGCCACCGTCACCAACACATGCTGGACCTTTCTCCTCCATCTGCCCCCTCTCACCCCCACCTCTAATCCCGACCTACACGACTGACTCGGCCTTAAAGCCCCACACGCCAAGAAGCTCTGGCGAGACCACCTGCTCTTCAAACTAAATTGCACTCAGCCAGGGTGATGGGGGAATGGAGAAAATGAAAATGGAGGTGTCGGGGTAAAAAAATAAATAAAAAATACACGTCTGTGATCTTGGCAAACAAAAGAACAAATTGCGTCTCAACGCCACGGCATCCGAGGGTCAAAATCGGCGTCGGCTCCCACTCGGCTCTGTTTGGATGTGAGCCTGTCGATAAAGCTTCCATCAGTGCCGGCAAGAGTCTACCTCGTAGCCTTTCATCTTCTAGCTTCTTTTGTATTGCGCCGCACTTGTTGGTCTGTTGTCTCGCTCCCCCATCGGACCACAATTGACTGTTATTATTACGAGCAGCATTATCTCCATGAATGCCACAGGTCCGAGCACTTTTTGTAAGTCGGAGTCGGGGCACAACTGCAGGCAATTTCCCACCCGAGATAAAAGCTCAGCGGTGAGGCTGTACACCAGCCAGACAGCGTCGTCCCTCCTCGTCTCAGAGAGAGGTAGCGCCGACGCGGCTTTCATCATGGCCCATTTTGGCTTTCGTCAGAACAGAGATATTATTTGGGCCCGAGCAGAGGGCTCTCTTGGGATTGCTGTGTCTTACTATGATTCTGACGAGAAAAAAAAAAAAAAAAAAAGAATGGCCTTTATCAGGGGTCTAAACGTACCTGAAAACTCACTCGGGTTTGCAGGTGAATTGTTCTACCCCTACAATACTTTTTATCCCAGCAAAATGGATGTGCTATTGGGTCCCAAATACAAGCGCCCCAAAATGTCACTCACTCACTTGCGACACAAAATAAGTGCCTGACACAGGTTTCGCCAGTTGACACGAAATTGAATGGGCATGTTTGTTGTAACACGATGCACGGAAAAAAAAGTGTCAAGGACTCATGCCCGAAATGGAACAGGAGGACGGCCATTTTGATTCCAAACTTAAATTCCAGAGCTCGTGTACTTTGCTAAATTTCTACTAGGGGATTTGCCCAAATGAGCCCCAGTTAGAAGCACATGTCCTCTGATTGAAAGTGGCGAGATGGAACACACAGAGAGGCTTTAAGACACGGCAGCGCAACAACACCAACTGGCACCGTTCATGACGGCTAGCCGGGGCCATTTCCCAAAAGTCAACCATGCATGACGAGTTGTTTTCAAGACGGTGTGGAGAGCTGACGTGTGGCCGGGGCCATCGAGCGACTGTAGCCTGCGCTTAGTGCTTAGTGCGAGCCCCCGCCCGCCCGCACGACCACTCCGCCCACCTCGCTCGCCCCACTGGTCACACAGCATCAGCTCCCGTCTCGAGCCCGGACACTGATTTATGGGACAGGAGGATTACGGACAAGCCAGCCGTGAGGACCACCCAGATGGTGGCACAGAGCGAAAGCCTCCCGACCGGCATACGCAAATCATACAAGCTTGAAAAGGAAGGCCTTCACACTTCATAACAAATAACGTTATTGAAAACATGTTGGATGGAGGATGGGTTTTTTTTTCCCACAGTGGCTTCAACATTGTAAATAGGTAAGTTCCAAATGCCCACAAAACCTTTGCAGAGAGCAAGTGTCGCGGCCCAGACGTAAACCATTACATTTCGGCAAATGGCACAGCCCGTCCTCCCAACATGCAAGAAGCCTGCTAACTGACAAACGGGATGCCATGAATGGAATTGCAGTTGGATCTTGTCACCACACAGTCGCATGAGACAGGACCGTGGGTCTCGTCTCAGAATGAGAGATGCGCGCAAACAGCATCAGTTGCGGGGACCAAGAGCGTGGCGGCCAACGGCGGCCGTGGAGCACGGTGCGGTAGCGACACGTCAAAAGGCTAAGCTAACGTGAGCGCTTCTGTTCGTCATTTCTTGTCAGGTATCCTCAAAATTGACAGTACGGCACAGAAGGTGTTAGAATAAATCTCAATATCAGAGCGATACAGCGCAATGAAAAAAGCAACGGAGGCGACTAAAAGCATTGCACCCAAGTGGAGACTGTTGGGGACGAGACGGCAGTGGCACAGCGACAGGTTCGGCATTTGTTTTGTCTCCCCCCCCCACACGAAAAGAAGATCAGGCCATTTTTAATAGCTTTGTTCACCGCTCAAGAGGGAGGCATGAGCTCAAGGGGGCTTCCTCATGACCAAACATTCAATCTGATCACGAACATCCTGTGCAAAGAGGATACAGCTGATTCGAGAAGGGATTCTGCTCAATCGCAAAATAGACATTTTTGGAACGTGTATAATTCAAGCGTGTGTCAGGAGAAAGAGCATCCCGTGTGGTCACGGATGGGCTGCAGGAGCCAGCAACTAACGCTGGAGTTCGTCACCACTGATTCAACACAATCGCAATGTTTTGTGATTCGCTTGCAGGCCTGGACTGGCCCGACTTGCAGTTAACACACTTAATAGTTTTCTCATTTTTATCCAGCAAGAGTGAAAAGAGGACACCATGAATGAAAGGACACATTTGTCACTTGCCAGTAGAACCCAAGGTACCACCAGTCGGAAGGGCGCAATAATAAGTGTCGGACGTGGCGCATTCCTTGCGTATCCTCTGACCTCATAAAGGGAGACAAGTAGGCAAACACTCACCTGCCCTGAGCTAACAACGTGTGTGGAAGCCAAAAGCACAAACAACACTTGCCTGTCCATACGTGCAGACAATGTTGGGAATAAAAACCAACACAGGTTCGTGGGGCTTTGGAGAGGAAGCTTACAGGCATGCCTGTGAAAGATTTGCAAGAAACTTTATAGAGAAAAGCCTCAGGATGAAGTTACTGCCTGTATGGATGCCTGCCAAAATTGACAAATAGCTTCAGACCAAGAAATCCTCGCCACCGCTATGGCTCCGATGCGCCAATTCAACGGGACAAGATTTCCCAAAAACGAACGTCTGTCAAAATGCTGGGTTTGGTCGCAACGGCCAGCATTTCAAGGCGCCGGGAATTTTGCAAATCGAACGATGGGTTCCGGAGAAATGTCGTTTTTTGGGTGGGACAAAATGGCCTTTTTGGGACATGTTTTTGGGTAGGACCGCCAATTGAACACTCTGGCCCCAAAACGCCTTCAAATTAGAGTAAAGCGTTATAAATATGTCATGTCTGAATACTCTCCTTGATCAACCTTTCATTCCATCGTCCCCTCGGGGAACCAACTTCTCCGACTGGCTGACAAGTTTCGGTAAAGAAAATCCACCAATTGCTCGTACAAGCCAAGATTCTGAGACGTCATTTGGTCAATCTTACCGCGATGTCTCAAACGCCAACACTTGGCCTAAAAACTTGACTTAACGAGTCCAAGTGCAAGATTATTGGCGAGAGGAGCAGTAGAATAGCGCATGTACTTCAGCTCTCAATTGTTCGATCAGGAATGCATTTCTTATAGGATTCTAGAGGCATTTGATGTGCTCATTCCATGTTTTTGTTTTTTTTTTCCTTTTAGAAAATTCCACAAAGATGGTGGCCGTTTCTCCCGTTGCCAAATGCTGTGCCAAAATAACACGGACTGCATTCATGTCAAGCTCAGTGATTGGTGTGGGAGAGCCATTGATGAGCACATCGCCCAAAGTCCCCCGAGGCTTGGTTTCCCGACACAGCTGAGGACCCCGGATACTTCCTGGTCACGTGACACCCCCCCGACTGCCCTTCGATTGGCCACTCAGAGAAAACAAATTCCTGCCCCATCACCGTGGAGATGAGTCAACAGCATGTGGGAAGGGGGGGAGCGGAAGGGACACAGGCTGACCCGCCGCAGTTAACAATTCATCCCAGTATCCGGCTCCCAAATGATTGGGCAAACACAGAGTTCTGTCGAGTCAATAGGGCTGGCGAATGGGGCCGAGGTGGTGGTGGTGGGGGGGTGCATCACCCCGGCGTGACACGCTGACAGGAACACACTGGACGCTGGCGGCTGGGCTCAGCGCACAGAGGCGACGTGGGATGGTGGCCAAGCCCAATCAGCACTGCGCCGTACAGTACAGCGGGAGACTTTTGTATTTCTTGGTTGAAATCACTCGTTCGAATGCCGACTGCATCGGTTGGAAGCCTCAAGCATCTTTGGCAAAGGCGCGTTGCTCAAAAACACCCAGTTAGGAACTAGTAAGGATGTGATGCCGCTAACGTATTGGAGACGGCTTTTCTGCAAGGACAACGCAATAAATGTACTGAGCGGTGCTTTCAGAGACGTACTCACCACGGCATCTGCGTGTGAGCCAGTGAGGCTTGACGGCCTGTTCCCGGAATTTGGATTCGCTCACTGTGGAAATAAGAGACATTGCATCACACGCTGACTCCACGGGCTATCAGATGAAAGCAGCAGCAAGCAACGCATGTCCTTTGGAGACCCCCGGCCGGGCCTGGCTCCCCCTACAGGTGTGAAGTGTTCTTTACTCCGGTAATGCACACACTGGATACAAAAGAGCTCAAGCAGAGGACACCTACCTACTGGCATGTGTCGAGAAACTCTCAACAGAGGACGATGAGGGGGGAAAACCCCGCACACAGTAAGGACAAATGTTAGAACGGTGGGGTCAAAGTTACGAGAACTAAGTCGTAAAGGTATGAAACCCTTTTAAGAAATGATATGGTGTGACTCTATAGTGCAGATTTTCGCCTATTGTGGGCACGCGGTTCTGGAACATATCCTTCATGATAAATGGCAATGACAGATAGTCTTCTAATTATAAGCCGGTGCACTTTCAACGCGGTTTTGAAGCAAGTGTTCCACACTGTTGCTTTGAGGCTTCATTTTGGTCAGAGAGTGTTCAAGCGTGTAAAATGAGGCCCGGATGGAAAATCGGTTCATCCCGCAGGAGCCGCTTCCAAAACGCTGACCGCTTTACGGCCTAGCGCAGCAGAGCCTGGCAAGGACGGACAGGGCAGAGACAGAAATAACAGACAAGCCGAGGGTGGATTTCGCCCATGTCGCGTCATAAAGCAGCAGCGCCGGGCTTCGATAAAACACGGTTAGGTCTGACCCGGACAAAAGGGGCAAGGCCTTCGTTGAGGGCAGCTTTGAGATCACGCAGGGGCAAAAAGAAACGGCAACCAGAATCTCATTGCCACTGGTCTAGCCTCAGCTTTTGAGGGACTACCGGTTCCCGGGTGCGACTCGCGTCGGAGCGCGGCATGGTCGTAAACACTTCCTTTCGGAATTGCCCGGGCCTACAGCCGGCGCATCTCGCCCCGGCCAAAAGCCGCTCCACTTCAATGTGCCGGAATATAAAACACACAGTTCAAAATAGCAGATGCGCCGAGTCATTTCTCAAAAAGGTGTGTCAGGGAGGGCGTTTTGGGTGCGTGCACGCCACTCAAAATGGAGCACATTTACTCTGGAAATACTAACCGTAGGAAAAGAAACCAAATGGGGGAAAAAGAACTGCTCAAATCCATCAGGAAACTGTCCTTTATTGTTAGCCGTAATTGCCCATGATGGGGTTTTAGGCTATATAGGTTGGAAAATGGCTGGTGACCTTTTGCGTAAAATCATTCAAAAGAAAAAGCTTTCCATCCAACTTTGAAGGTGGAATTCGGTGGGTTCACTGAAAGGTTGCCGAGAGTAAACGACTTGTGCACGTGCCTGTGCTCCGGTCTCATCCGGTTTGCGGACCTTCTTCCGCTTGGCATCTTGGTGCCCAGCAGCTGAGAGACTGCCCTTCATTTAGTCCGGCCGTCACTTTGTCTCGTTGGAAAAGTGCTTTGCCGCCCTTTCTAGGCATCTCTAGGCAATTACAAAACTTTCTGAGTCGGCGTCAGTGACTCGCGGAGTTTCCCTCTTGTTGGCAGGGCGAGCGGTTCCTATCCCTCGCAAATAGAGGGTTGTTCTTTTGTTGCGCTATTCTACAAAACACAAAAAAAACTCAAGGCTGAGAACTAATCAAGAATCCTCATGAGCGAATTACAAACAAAGTCTATCGAGTAAAAATAAACGTCTTGTATATTTGACACCAACGAGAAGAGTGTTGCTTAACTGGGCGAGCGTCCACTGAATGTGCTGCAACCACGTTCCACTCAACTTTCAGGTGCCCATTAAATACCACTACTAGTCCTGGAAAAATGCACACTATTTCATTTAGCATCTTTCCTATGCCTACGTTTGTTCAAGCCGCGAAAAAATATCCGCTGAAAGCTTCCAGTGGACGGAACGTATCCCAGCGGGTCGTCGCTGGGGCCTTTTCCACGCCGCGACGGCAAGGCACTCGGATGCGGCCACACCAGCCCAAAGCCCCGGTCCGCATGCTGGCTGTCTTTTTTCTGCATGATGCGCACTCACTCATGGCTAACAACAAGGCGCTCCAAAGCAGACTATCCAAAGGAAAAGATGTATTTTCAGGGTGTAAGGAGAGATAGCTGGCGAGGTGCATGTCCAGTGTCAAATTGCCTCACTCTGCCCTGTTCAAGTCGGAAAACAAACAAACAAACAAACAGACAAACAGACAGAAACTCAGGAAAACCGAAATGTTAAAAATTAGCTCCACGCTAAATCTACACGGTTCACAGTCTTTTCAGCAGTTCTCTTCAAACACGTCAAATGTTCAGTACTTAAAAATGTCTGAATTCACTTCACATTTCAAATGAAAGAGCGAGAAGAAAAAGAGCGCCATCTGTCGGCACAGGCGAGGCACCGCAGTCGGGAGCCGCTCGGTTCGATCAACCCCCACGCTTGTCCTGCTCGGTGGGCAGCAGAAAGTGTTTGGCAACAGCTGGCAAACTCCAAGACAAACTCTCGAGCGAGCGAGCGGGGAGCGAGGGCACCCGGATTTCTCAGTCGACTCGCTCCGTATGAAGTAGGACAGCGAGTCGATCTGCCGGAGTTTTGCTCTAACGAGGATGTGGGCGGCCGAGTCGGGAGTCGGGAGGATGCCCTCAAGCCAGCCTGAGTCGCGACTCGCAAGCGAAGCAGAAGGGCGCGTCAGCCGGAAAGCGTGCGCACGAATCCCAAAACACAAGCGCAAACACGGGCGGTGTGAGCCACTCACACCCTCCGACAGCGCCGCGGGAAGCGCCAGACAGGTGTAGCCGTCGCGGCCGACGCATTCCCCTCCAGTCTCCGCTTTTAGCTGCTTTGCTCTTTTGACTGACAGCTCATCGCCTCACCTGGCGGGATGAAGCCATTGTAAACATCTGCAGGCCTGACTCACTGTGTGTGTGCGTGTGTCGGGGTGTGTGTGTGTGTGTGTGCGCGTGCGTGCGTGTGTCATTCTCAGCTCACACACAGGAATGATGGCGCTGTAATCAGTCTCGGCCAAAAAGCCTCGCGGCACAATACCGCGCATTCAGTCATTGCGCCTTTCCATTGACATGAGTGGCAGTCAGAAGACACCAAGGTGGCCAAGGGAGAGCTCAGGCCGTGTCGCTGCCAAATGCGGCTCCAGGTGCCTAGGTAGGCGGGGCTGCGGCGTCGGCTGCGGCGTCAGCTGCGGCGTCGGCTGCGGCGTCAGCTGAGCTACGCCGGCGGTCGCGCTCAAACACAACATTTGGCCCACGCAAAGAAGAAAAACTTCACTCGGGCTTGTAAGTCAAGGTGCGACGGTCGTTCTTAAGGGAACAACAAAGAAAGGGAGCAACAGATTGCGTTGGACACGAGAGCTCGCTGCCGCCAGCCACAACGGCTTTCACGCACGCTTGCCCTCGCCAGCCAGCAAACTCACAAAACTTCCTCGGGGAGCTCATAAAAGCCGCAGCACCCGATGCGGCCACGCATTGGATTTTGCTACTCCGCAAATGTGCAAAGCACATGGAAAATAAACGTTTGTCTGGCACAGCGTCACGCGAGGCAATTCGAATCATTCGAGTGATGTGCATGAATTTTCAGCAAAGACGTCAATAATTTCTTTTTCTTTTTTTTTTTTCCGCCAAAAAGGCTTTTCCTGTTTAGGGTGGCCTGGGAAAGCATTACTTTCCCGGGGGGTATTTTGGTGAAGTCTACGTTTGCGTGAACATCTTTTGGGGTAAGAAATCATGTAAGTTGTGTCGTGTTGGGTTTCAAGCAACAAGTCGTAATCTCACGAGAAACAGCCACTGCATCTCGCGAGCTATGTGAATCGTGGAATATTTCTCCAAGACACTTTTGGTTGATGATTGAACAAAACCAACAAAGGGTTGTTTCTGGAACGTTTCCAATAAAATCACATTCAATTGTTCAAGGCGGAGATGTCATGGTCAGGCAAACTTGGCAACAACCCCACTGATCACGTCGGGGCCAATCGGATGAGGCCTTTTCACTCACTTCATTCCCCTCGAATGGCGAGGTGATGTTTTTGTCAGTATGTCTCTGAGACTGGATGAAGTCGCACGGAAATGAGTCGCACCGCGGCGGTGGACGCAAAGTGAAGAGTCGCAATGCGGCACAACACCAAAGGCTAGACGGCCCCCCATCTAGGGCCTTGTTTATTCGGCCAATTGGCCAGTTGAACATCTCCTCCTTTATTCCCGCCGCCTGTCCCGCATCTGCCGCATAAACTCTTCTGATGCTGTTTTCCGCCAGCGTTTGGCCCGCTGCTTCTTACGTAACGCCGACACACAAACGGACGGACGGGACCGTCAAGCACGTGGGGCGGAACTTCATCAAAGAACGGCAAAAGACAGAGCGCCAGAGGAGCGGGGAGAGAATCCCGCCCTCTGCCCCGTATCAGAGCAGCCCTTGGGAGAACGGGATGTGATTTGTATGTGTGTTTTTCAAGAGGGGTGCTCATAAACAGCCATGAAAGGGGCCCCTCTATTCAGCCCACCAGCCGAGATGCGCTTCACTGGGCCCGCCTTTTGTTTTGGCCTTGAACATTAAAAAAAAAAAAAAAAAAAAAAAAAAACGGGGCGGGCGGGTAGATTGTCTTGACGTGTCCAAGGCCCTGTGATGCCATTCGATTGGGTGAAGAATAAAACAAACAAAATAAAAGACTTTGGTGGCGCTTGAAGTGATTTAAAAGATGGCGGCGGGGGGGAGCACTGCCCGAAAGTCCTGTTTGGGAGCAACCCCGGGCAGGAGAATAGGGAGGCACGGTGCCAAGGGAGCCATCATTCTATAGTATGCAAAGTTGCTCTCCACTTAATGAGTGGCGTGGACGCTAAAACAAAAAGGGGCGAGCATTCCGCTGTCACGTGACCAGGGTCAGTGCGCCGCCGCAGCGCGTGGGGTCAGGAAGTGCGGCCGACTTCCCACGCTGCCTCGCTACGTACCAACGCCGCGCAGCAAGAAAGGGCTTGCTCGCCCATTGGCGGGTGTTGCATGTTCACAGAAAAAAAAAAAAAAAAAAGAAGAGGGGCCAAGCCGCCCGATGAGCAGTTGGAAAAATAAAGCCAACTTCCTCGTCAGCATGACAAGTGTTTTTAGCAGTGGCAGCGATGCAGGAATGAAGAAAATGTTGACGTCTTATCGCGGACGTCAAAAGTGTGAATCGCTTGCAAACCATTCATTCATGTGCCCTTTGACCAATGAGATGCCTCCCGACTACCAACATTTCCTGAAAAGCCTACTAGAACAGGGGAACTTGATTGTTCAGCCCCGCACGATTTTTTTGGAAGCGATGGTTTCTTTTTGAGCGCTTTCCTCAACCTAGTGTAATGCCCAGCATGTGGCAAAGGAGAGCCAGAACGGCTCGGGTGCCGCGCTGCCCCGAAACTGTTCCCAAAGGGAACCCCCACGACAGTTGCCATCCGAAAACAGACAAAGAGAGATTGTGGCAAGAAGTGGCAACCTCAGCCTGTACTGGCAAGAGAAGCTGTGAGAGGTTGGAAAAAGTGTCCCAGCGGCAGCACGGCCTTGATGGCGCTCCTATTGGAATAAAGCAATGCATGTCAAGTCAGAGGTTCGGCACCTCGCGTATCAGCGCGGTGGCCGTCCAAGCGTGCAAATCTAATAGGCATGAGAGAATGCCGGCGTCAACAAAAGGGAGCGGGCCAAACAAAAGCACTCGGGGACGAGCGGGCGCCTCGCAAACAGGCCCAGTTCCGCTCGATTGCGCCCCTCCACTCGTCTTTTCCGGTTCCATCTTGTCTCCTTCGGCCATCGGGAGCGACTTGATGTCGCTCGCACAAGGGGGAAAGACCTGAAAAGACTCTTGGCGCAGGCGAGCGTTCAGCCTCAATTTTGCTTCCCGTCCGTCTCCGGAAGTTGGCAAATTCGCAAGCCGGCTTCAGGCGGAAAAAAAAGGTAAACAAAAAAAAAAACAAAAAAAATGCAGGATTATAAAGAGCAAATCAAGACAATATGGCATCCATTTTCCAGTGGGCACGCCCACAGAATTTGAGAGCTGAGACAAAGGCTTAATTATTCCCGAGCTTGAAGCTTGATTTGATATGCTTTGTAAACTTTGGCACGGCTGTGAACGGCCCCAAGAAAATGCCTTTGAAGTGTGACCGGGCGCCCTCGTCATCCCTCAGCTGAGCCCTCCTCGCACAAGCGTCTCTCGCCGCGCACTCTCCGTCGAACCGGCCGGTGGCCAAATCGGGGCTCATTGCGATCGCCGTCGCCGCGGATACGCTCGGGCGTCGCTCACGAGCCGGCCCGAGCGCTTGCCGACGCTTCTCCGTAGGGCGGACGCGTCAATAATCAGGAATGCGCGGGCGCCTCAACTCAAGCGTTGTTCCTGTGCCAACAGCCCCCCCAAATGGAAGCGGCGGCGGCGGCGGCGGCGGCGGCGGCGGCGGTGGCGGCGCTAGCCTGCGGGCACCGCTGGAGAAGAACAGACATGCAAGGGAACAACAAGGATGGAGCTCGTCTCCAGACAACGGGTCGAAATCATCACGCTCCGCCAGCGCCGCAGGTGGGGACGCGCTGTCAAGAATGAACAAAAAACGGCCGAGCGGCTTCTGATTACAGTCAGATTACAGGCCGGCCGCCGTCGCTTTCGGGTTGCCGGTCGCGGCCGACTTTCTCATGAGGAAGGACCCCCCCCGCCCCCTTCACGTGCACTTGAGTGCAGCGACAAGCGCTCGCTCATAACGCTGTAACTTTACTCGGCAGCTTCTATACTTCCATGTCCTGGTCGTTGCGTGTTAGCGCAAGACCGGTGCGCCATACATACGTACCGGAGACAAATTGCTAGTGTGGGCCCAATAAAGGCGATTCTGAACTTCGGGAGGTACGTCAGCGAGCGGACGGAGGAGCGCCTCTGCATCTCCGACCTTCATGCTCACGCCACGTGGAGTCGGCTTTCGTGCTTCGCCTTCCCGTGAAAAATCACGGCTACACGAATGCGTGCCCCATGTGATGAGGTCACGCGCGTTGCAGGTTGGAAGGAGCAGCCGGAAGATCAAAGGTGCAGACGTGACAAGCCGGGAGGCGTCCTATGCGAGGCAAGACAACAGCTTGCCTGTTTGTCTGCGGGAGGGGCGGCGCATCTACGCACGGACGTAGCTGACGTTGTGCGCGGCCAACGCGGAAATGCGCAAAAGGTACACAAAAGCGCCTTGATTTGTGTTTTGCATTTCCTGGCCACATGCCGCAGGAATGAGCATCCTTGTCCAGGCGCGCTGGCATGTTGACATATCAGGCTGCGCAACAGGAGAGGGGTTTGTGCTTGCGATGACGACCTTCCTTCTTTTTGTCTTTAATCACAGTTCCAAGTACGTGCTTGCCTGCGAAGGGCTGGCGCATAACAAAACAAAAGGGCCTTCAGCGTCAAGCGGAACGCCATCTCGGATGCTCTCGCCTTTCTGTTGGGCACACGCGCATATTTGCCTCCATTCGTTCGCATTCGCATTTCACTCCGCCCCTGCTTTCGCTGCGCATTTGCGCTTCTCAACGACTTTGTACGGCCTGTCTGCAGATTTCAGCAAAGCGTTGCCATCGTAGCTTAGGATGTACAATGTCTTCTTGTACTACTTACAAAACGTGTCAAAGACTTGCAAAGAACCCTGAGCAACATTCATCGTACGTTCTTTAGACCACCGGACGGCCGATTTAAGGAAAGCCCTAACGGGGATGTCAACCCGAACCAATTTTTTTTTTTTTTTTCCAGGAATATGTTCTAGGCAGGCCCACTAGTTGAAATGTGATTAATATGAAATATGAGTTAAGCAGTAAACTCCCGCCGTTCATAGCCATCTCAGGGGGCGGCCATTTTGTCAACTTCTGTCGACTGAAGATGACATCACACTTGCTCAGGGCTCAGATAACGACCAATCGCGGCTCATTTGTTTTCTGAAGCTGAGCTATGACTCGTCGTCGTTATCTGAGCCCTGAGGATGTGTCGTGTCATTTTCAGTCGACAAAAGTGACAAAATGAGATGGCTAAAAAGGCCTGGATTTTGCTGCTTAGCTCATCATCATGTTGAACAACGAATGAAGATATTTATGACAGCATCAGCGGCAATGCAAGATTTGTTTGGGGGGGAGATTTTCACACGTCTTCACAAGCCGACGGGATCGGAAACGGATTGTCATGGCAATTGATGACGGAATGTGGGTGTACTCGCAACAAATTTGGTTCAGATGAGAAGATCCATTTCTTCTCCTTTGGTCGTTTTTGGCATGGTTGCTTTGCTGTGAAACACTTCTTTGATTGCTCCTGGGGAAAAAAGTATTTGGAGCGGTCTTTTGCAGCATTTTGCCTATTGGAACGTTTGACAGACTATAGAATGTATTTTTGACAATGTCCCGCAAACACTTGGCCTTGGCAGTTGAACGATCAAGCTGAACTTGACCCGTCAGCCACCTCTCGCTCGCTCGCGTCATCGCCGTCGCCGAGTGCACGGCGACCTGCGACTTGCAAAACTTGCCCATCGCTTTGCAAGTACTCACTCGTCCTGATTTCATAGGTGGCGTTTTAATCGACATTGTTGGCCATGTTTTAAGGGCGTATGTGTGTGTGTGTGAGGGGAGGGTGTGTGTGTGTGTGTGTGTGTGTGTGTCACCGAGTGTCAAACTAGCACACATAAACATCCTCATGTCTTCACCTGCCACAACCTATCATTAGCGCTGTCATGAAGCCACCTCCCCAAGAGTCCTCACAAGCCCAAACAACCGCAGGTGTACCCACCCGGAGGCCCAATCGCAGCCTTTTAACACACGCACACGCCCGCGCACGCGCACACGCACACGCACACGCACACCCCCACGCGCGCCCACACACACGCGCGCGCCCCCCCACCCGGAGGCCCAATCGCAACTTTTTGACACACAGACACGCACTCCACCCATCCTCTGAACAAGATGCCTCACTTTGCTTTCTCGGCAGCCGCAAAACCGATTTGCAGACTTTGAATGAGATGGCATGCTAAATTGCGAGAGAGTGGCTGCCTCTCTCCCATGCTACTCGCACCACGGGTCAACTCCAAGAAGGAATTGGATGATGAGGCGTTGGGCAATCCGGCAGAGGCTCCACAAGCGTGTTCCTCTGCAGCGACTGCTTCTTGAGGCCCGGCGGAGCAAACACCCGAGGCCTTCCCAAAAGTGACAAACCGGACAAACCAGTGAAGGTCCCTTCCTGCCGCTTCAAGGCTGGCCCAGCGCAAACGAGCGCTTGAGCGCCAAGTTCGGCAGGGGAACAAAGGGGAGAGCTCTCGAACGCGCTGCTGCAACAGACGTCTTTGAAAACCAAGACAGGAATCGTGTTTGCAAACCTGCGCTGGCGTGTCGTCGGCTTCTATTCACAGGCGGCTTAGTTCGCTACACTTCGCTGGGGAAGTCGCGCAAAACCGGAATGGGGCTTTAAAGTGCCATCTTGTCGCATGCTTTTGACATGCAAAAAAAAAAAAAAAAAAAAAGAGCGAGCGAGCGAGCGAGCGAGACGCAATCGGAGTCAGAGCAAACGGCCATGGAAGCACATAACGAGTACGCTCGAGTCCAGCGGCGTCCAAGCCCAAGCGCACCCTGGCCCCGGATCAGCAAACAAATCATACCACTTAATAACAGAGAAGCAGAAGCATGCGAGTGACATGCTGGAGGCAGCGAGCGCTGAACACGAGGCATGTGTTCGCGCCTCCGCCTCCGCACGCCAAGGCTAGGCTTGCTATGCTGTCGTCCGGCGCAAGGGCATGAAAGTCCGGTCAAAGGCGACCACGTCGTCAGTGACCACGTCGCCGAGATGTTTTCCGCACACGTGGCCCTGTGGCAGCCCCCGACCCACTTTGCAGCACCGAAGGCTTTCACGCAAAGACCTCAGTTCAACCGACAGGCAAATACAAAGAAATGCTTCCAGAATACAACTCACCGGTATGCTCAATGTCGTTTGTGAATTTTGTGTGAGTCGTGCGCATTTTTCCCCAGGGACAAAGCGGCCGGATGCACCTTGTGTTCCACGGCTTAGCCACTGAGATGGGGCATGTAGGCAGGCTACAAAAAACAACAACAAAGAACAAACAAAAACAAAGGAACATTTTTGTGTTGCACTGTTTCAATTTCACCGTTGCATTTACCGTCACTAAGGATCAACTTGCTGTGAGTCTTATTTGGTACAAAATATTGCCACACACTTGTAGCATTCGTACGGCCGGCTGACGTCGGTGTCTTCAAATAACATCCTCCGAATGTCGCAACGTTGCTGTGCGTTGCATCACACAACCTAGAAGATGAATCAACTTCTCTGTGGCGCACAGTTGCTATCTATCAAGTGACAGAACCAAAAGTGGTACAATGTGTGCAAAAAAACAAAAGATGTACCATTGACGTGTGTTTTTTTCTTTCATTTGCTCTTTTATCACAAACAAATGGCAAAAGTTTTCAAAACAAATGTGATTCCGCCCACCTGGATGACATTGTCCCATTTGGAATGGTAAACTCACAAAAATAACCTGCTTGATTCCTATCCATCGATCAATCTACATTGATTGCGCTGGAAAAGATCGAAACAACAACAACAACAACAACAACAACAACAGCGACCACGATATACTCTACTGAATTCAACCCAGCTGATCGAGTGAACAATCAACTGGCATTCATTCGAATGCCTGCCGTCGGTCAAACATGATTTTGCGTCTTCTTGCCAGAGTGATTTGGAATGAGCTCATCCAACAGCGGCGCACACTTGTCCAGGACGTCGGCGCGACGTCGCGTCCGAGCAGCGGCAGCCACGCAACATTTCCATACAACAATATAGAGGCCGGCAGCCGGCTGGCAAACAGGCGCACGCGCGCACCAGTCGCCGACGGCCTGCTCAACTCAATCTCAGTCTGCGAGGCTGCGTGTCTTTGTGGCGCTCCGGGTACGAACGCAGACGAGCGTGTCACTGTCACTTGGGCTGCTTAAAGCGGAGGTCCACCCAAACATCCTTTTTTTTCAAGCATACGTTCCCAGCAGGCCCGCTAGTTGAAACACGGCATTCGGATTAATATTGCGTTTGTGGAATAAGTGTTAATCAATCCGCTCGTTTTTAGCCATCTCTGGGGGCGGCCATTTTGTCAACTTCTGTTGACTGAAGATGACAGCACAACTGCTCACAACAACCAATCACGGCTGACCTGTTTTCTAAATCTGAGCCGTGATTGGTCGCTGTGAGCGGTTGTCATGTCATTTTCGGTCGACAGAAATGACAAAATGGCCGCCCCCTGAGATGGCTTAAAAGGGGTGGATTTTGCTGCTTTGCTCATATTGCACAAATGCACTAGTGTTTGAACTAGTGGACCTGCTGGGAACATATTCTTGAAAGACGATGTTTGGGTTGACTTCCGCTTTAAGCCCTTGGATGCTGTCCAAAAACAGGCCAGGATTGGAGCGCCCCAAAAGTTGCCCCTTTGGGTGGGACCAAAAGAATATGCCCCAAACTTTGACTTTGAGCCGGTATCGATGCATTAACTCTGCAGTTTTTGCTCTCTGCGGTTCCGTTTAGCGATGTTTCGCACTGCCAACGGCTTGACGGCGCGTGCCGTGGCTCAAGCGGGAGTCTGGTCCAAAATGCTTTTGATCGAAAGGTAACTTTAAAATGTTTGTTAAAACATTGGGCGGTTCATATGTTGTCGTTTCCTTTTCTGGGCAGCAGCTTGGCCTCCAAATATAATCAACCGTCACAACCGGAATCCAACACAATTCTGTTTTAAAAGTCTACCAGATCCAATAGCAGGAAATGGGTCAGAGTGCAGCATTGATGCTTTTCGAGCGTAAAGAAGACACATTTGTGTGCCCGAGTGCTGTTGGAGGCGTAATTGCTGTGAGAAAAAAGCAGAGTCGTCTCCGCTAAGTGGAACTGGTGACAGATCCAGCCGACGGGGATACATGTTAGTGTGTGCGGATGTCTGAATGACGCAACAAAGCAATGTCCAGGTACAGTACGCCACCTGAACTTCCTGCCGCCCCCACAAAATGTATCCTTGCCATCTCAGCGCGGAGAATTGGCGCTGAGCGGCGTGTCAGAATGAAAGACGCCTTGTCTAAGGGCTTAATCCTTGGACGATTAGTCAGCGCGTCTCGGTTCAAATGATGGGGGAAAAAAAAGCCACGCTCCCTTCCTTCAACTGCAGTCCACAGGTGTCTAGGAAGTGTCGGATTTGTATTTTTTCATTGTCTTTTTTTTTTTGACAAAAAAACTCCCCGACAACAACGGTAGATGTAGCGTGGGACGAGGCCTAGCAGGAATCCAATCGGGTACAGTGGAGCCTATAAAATCCCACGCAAGAAGTCACACTGTCCTTTGTACACACAGTCCGGAAAGCATCTTTAGGAATAAATCCTCAAATTTGTGTCTTTTTGGGGATTATTATTTTGTAACGATGTAACTACAAACCACTGAAGAGAAGCGACCGTACAACCGGAAACGGAACACACCGCAAGATGGGAAAGCTGCGCATGCCCAGTTTTTCACATTCAGTGTCATACCGGGGGAACCATCACTGAATTTGCACCTGCGGTTCCAGTTTCACTTTGTCTATCAATCGATTAGTTCCTGGAACTAAACCTTGCCAATCAGATGGAGGGCTGCAAACCTCGCAAGTTCTACCCAGACATTCAGGGTCTCATTTCTGCACTGGTAAATGACCTTGGAAATAAATCCACTTCATATTGTAGCTGCGTAACACCTGAAGTTACAGCCACTAAATTGTTGGCCCGAGTAGAGTGTAATCAAATGTGCCAAGAGCCGCAGACCTGGGCCAAAGGCTCCCGAACGACTCGCCTCTCCCAAGCAGGTTGCTCTTTTGTCCCGTCGACATTTCCTTTCCACGGCCCAAACATGCAACGCTCCTAAAAGTCCTGGCGTAAATGTCGAGTGTTAGGTTCCAGCAGAAGCCTTGCTGACTTTAGCTGTACTAATTCATTCATTTAATGGATCTATCATTTCTAGAGCCTCATTTTTAACTCAAGTTCAACAAACCTGTCGTTTGGAGTACTCGTAGTGAATGGGCCTAAAACTTTGAAATCGCACCTATTCAAAAAGGGAATTATACAAATTCCGTTTACGCCGGGCTTGTATCGTTTGGCTCTAACCAAAATCGGTTACATGTCTGCATGCCCTACTTGATTTGTGAAGCCATATTCTATTCTCAACTCTGCCAATTACTGTTGAATCGTGCAGCGGCTCGCTTCCGCACTTGTCAATGTGCACTGAGGCTATTTACCTTCATCGATAACCGGCGGCAACTTGAGCGTCAGGAAACGTCCTTCGACCCCGGGAGGGCGAACAACTGTCACATCTGTGGCGCGCTTAGCCCGGAACGAAAGTGGGAGGGAATGCCTTCGCGCTTTCCCTAAGAGAGGCTTTGCACCGAGGGGGTATTCCGATAACAATGGCAAGCCGGAGGCTTCCTGAGCTCACGTTAGGGAGACCACAACACTCTGCGATCTTTGGGGGCCCCGCGGGGTCAGAGCACACATGGTTTGAGTCAGGTTCCATGTAGGCAAGGCCAGCAGGAAGCCTCCAATTCTCACTTCCTGCTTCTGCTGGAAACGTGATCGGCGTGCCCGCGGCCCGCCACCCAGCGCCGCCGCCCGCCCGCCCGCCCGCCCTCCCTCCCTCCCTCCCTCCCTCCCGCCATCAGTCTTGATGGGGACGGCGCGCTCAACGCAGAGCGCCACCGTTGTCGCCGATCAGTGCCCCGAGAGCCGCGCTCGCCGTTCCTAATGAGGCCAAATACAATCGCGTTCAATCATGCTGTCAGGCAGGGAAGCACGCATTTGCCCACTTTTCAAACAAGGCCTCCTAGAAATCGGAACTCCTGCTGATATTGTATGAGAACGCTGAGAGATTGCGACACCGCGTCAAAGTGATTCATTGATTGAAGACCTTGGCGTTCACAGCACGTCGTAGCGGTTCCCGGATGACCTAGGTCTCAGGTACAATTTTGGGACTGAGTGACTACAATTCTTTGAGCCACAACGGGTGGACTTTTTCATTTCTTTTTTTTTAAAACATTACTTTAAATGAGACGGGAGACCGAGAGTGGTCCCTAACTCCTCCTGTCCCGAGTGTGGATGTAACTCGACTTCCCATAGCTGACATCATCTTGCGCTTCGTTCGACGGCCAACGCGTCGAATCAACAGTGTCCCTGCAATTTGCCTCAACCGCATCATGACATGTTGAATCGATTCCACTTCAGTACTGGAGCAGATTATAAAGCCTCCATCACAGGACTCCACTTAGTGTCAACTCTCCAAGACATCATCAATCAATTCTACATAATCCAGCAAAGTTGAAGAAATGAATCAATGACTCAATTTCAAGCCAGAGTGCTGCGTGAAAAAACTAAAAGGTGGTAAGAAGTGAACAAACAAGTTTCCCTTGTCACCTTGTTGACTCAAGCGGGCTTCTGTTGCAACAGGTCGCGGCACTTTAATTTAGCCTCAATAGCTTCAAGACACGATGAACCAAGGCCACATATAATTGAGCCATTCTTGCGTTAATCGACAAACTCGTTGAATCAAGAGCGCCTCTGCTGCAACAAGTAGCGTGCTCCGTTTTGCCTCGATTGTGATTCATCAACAATCCATTGAGGTGCCTCCCACATTTTTCATCGCAATGAATGCATGCCAGCCTTCGTGTCTCAGCATTCAAGCAACAATGGCAGCCACTCTCATTGCATTCTTTCTTGTTTTCATTTCAGGTGCGCAGTCCTGACCTGATGTTGGGCTACCCAGTGGAAACGAAAAAGCAAAGAAAAGGCTCTCCACTACGGAGGATGATGGGCGCAGACAGAGACAGAGACAGAGAGACAGAGAGAGAGAGAGAGAGAGAAAGAGAGCGAGAAAGAGAGCGAGAAAGAGAGCGAGAAAGAGAGCGAGAAAGAGAGCGAGAGAGAGAGAGAGAGAGAGAGAGGGCGAGCGAGGGAAGGAGGGAGGGAGGTAGAATATGGGTGACGCATGGGTGAGGCAGTAATTACAGGCTGTCGCAACTCTCTTAATTGCTTCTGCTGCCGGCAAGCCAAGTCCATGTCAGCTCAAGTGCTCCCGGTAGGAAGAACTCCGGCTGACCTCGCCGTCCCTCCCGAGCGGCGGAAAGATGACTCACCTCGCAGCGCCGCAGGTTACACTTAGCCACCTTAACAGCAGCCAGCAAACCCGCCGGGCCCTTTTGTTGATCTGAACGTCATCGCCAGGGACACAACAGATTGTGTGGCCGCGGCGAGCCCTTTCTGCCTGACTTTTCCCAAAATGCCAGCGCCCACGTTTATGCTCCGTCCGCCGTGTCACAGCGGAATTCTCGCCCCAGCAGGCGGCGGCTTTTTCATCGTTTTGTTGATGAAAGAGGAGCGACAATTTCAATCTAAAAATGCGGCACCCCGTATGTCCGAGTGAGCTCTCAAAGCGCATTATGTCGAATGCGGCCATGACTCGGCTTAGAGATTCCCTCCCACAAAGTAGTTTGCATTTGAAAGCACGACAAGGCCATTTGCAGAGATGGCGGAGAACATGGGCCCCAAATCCCGCCTCGACAAGGCAACGACATCCACTACAAGAGCTGAATTCAGAATGAGACACTTACAAATATGATCATGCTCCGTTCCAAATGACCCTGAACTCATTGCGCTTCACTCCGACGGGCCGCCTCTCCCATGCAACCAAAGCACTAAATCAGTATGAACGGCAAGTCAAACAGCATGACGTCAGCTACGGGGAGTTGAGCTCCATCACAATTTGTGATGTGACACGACCTCTGCACAATTTTGCTCAAGACGATCCATCCAATTTCTTGCCGAGTTTGAGCATATGCCAGGTGACGTCCGGCGTGAGGGGGCGCACACCCGGGACTTGTCGCCGGCCAATCGCAGGGCAATTTGAAATCAATCATTCTCACTCCCCATTCGAAAGCGTG
This sequence comes from Filicampus tigris, assembly GCF_054856515.1. Classification (NCBI taxonomy): domain Eukaryota; kingdom Metazoa; phylum Chordata; class Actinopteri; order Syngnathiformes; family Syngnathidae; genus Filicampus; species Filicampus tigris. The sequence goes on from NC_141232.1 coordinate 276,550, forward strand.
GACATCTTCATCATGTGGCGACCGTGGCGCAGTCGGGAGACGGAGTGTGGGAGCTTCTTTTTTCCATCCAGACGTGTTTGTGATTGAGTGGCGACCGGGTCCGGGCTGCAAACCTGCCTCTTGCCCAAAAGTCATCTGGGATAGGCTCCATCTGTGCGATCCTGTGTGATCCCTGGCTCTTTTTGTGAGAGGAGAAGTTGAAAACAGAGATTCTGTAGCCGTACCACCAATCGCGCTCTTGGCCTTTGCTCGTCCAGTGACGGAAGGGGTCGCCGGTTCGAATCCTGGCTACAAATGTGTCCTTGGATGAGACACTGAACCCCAAATTGCCCCCGGGTTGGCATCGTAAATGAGAAACTGCTCTCAAATGCAACAAAGAATAAATCGGCGCAGAAATGTTTTATTTACGCATTGATATAATGCGGTCTTTAATGAACCCGTGACAGTCGATCAAGGAAAAGCAGTCTTGGACTTTTCCATTAGGAGGTGAGACGTGTTCAACAAGTCCAGTCGCCTCTCATTCCACTATTGTGGCTAACTATGGTAAATGAGCTGGCTAATGTGGCGCTGCCTATCCCCCTCCCCGCCCCCCCAAAAAAGGTCAGCACTCCTCCTACCCACATCCAACGCGACCCGCTGCTTGTGCATACAGAGTAGCTCCCACTGTGAGAACCTTCCCACACAGCTGGTTTTTAGTAGGACGGTTCAATCGAGCCGAAGCTCGCCCTCGTTGGTCTCGACTCCACTCTGCGCTCGCCTTGTGTCTGGCAACAAGACGGAGCATGTTCTCTCTAAACCTCTTTGGGGGGCAGTGAAAGGGATTGGGAGATTACATTTATTTTGAATTCCTTTTAACTTCATGTCATAATTGCCCTCCCACCCCCACTCCACACCGCCTCCTCCTCCTCCGCCACAGCACTAAGATTGTGTCGAGGAAAAAAACATTTCTTTGAGCCGCAAAACTACCCGTCAATCCACTGGACGGTTACGCTCCCTCGAACAAAGTGCGTCAGTTGAAAAGTAGAGCTACGAAAGCCTCGGGTTTCTTTTCGTCGATCGAGAAACCCGTTGGTTGGTTCCAGCTCGTCGGAACACATTTGGACGTCATAAGCCAGGTCACTTGCGTCTAATCGCGGTAAGCAGATCAGCGGCTGCACATGTTTGCGTGCGAGATTTTGCCATTTCTGCTTCGCCCCTGACAAAGGCCACGAATGCCAAGGTCGGCGTTGATACGGTTACAAAACTTTGATCGCTGGCCACAGAATCAGAGATTGCAACTTGCTGTATTTCTCCGTCAAAAACGGACTTTTGGGCGAGAAGCGGACGGCCGCTCGCCACTCAAACGACACGTACGAATTGACGAGCGAGCGCTCGCACTCCACATTGACACTTATGGAAAACTTCCTGCTTCGGCTGACCAAGCACGCGGCAAGCAATAGTACTCGACTACTCGTAGCAAAATGGAGAAAGTGGAGATAACCGGAGCACCTGTAGTAAGGCAGAGTTTCCATATCAGCTGGGAAAGAACCAGAGCAGCGCAATAGCAAACGACAGTATCCGCGCGACTCGATGAAACCACGGTACCCGAAGTAAACAAAGTACCAGGGGAAAGTACAAGAGTATCGCGCAAGGGAAAAAGCAGCCAGAGAAAAATGGAAGTACCCGCAGAGGAAACCCGAGTATACAGATGAGCGAGAGGAAACCCACGCAAAGCCCCCCCGCATCCCAAGGACCGGCAAAGTCCACACAGAAAATCAGAGTTGAGATTCAGAGTGGAAACACGAAAAAGCTTGAGAGAGACGCATGCCACAGTGCTTCTGTAACTCGGTGCAATTATCAACATCAACATGCTGCTGTTACGCCAATCCAACCTGTTCTTTTCATTGTTGGCCGGAATGTGCACACCCCAAAGCAACTCAAAGGTTTCCATTAAGCGAGCTGACATTCATGTTTGGAGTTTGAGAGTAAAGCAGAGAGGCTGGCGGGAAGCCAAGGACCCAGAGAGCATCCCAAGAAAAGCCACCGTATGCCAAGGCCACGCAGCCATTTGCAATGCAGAACCTGCAGATGCCTTCACCGCAGTGCCTTTTTTTTCTCCGAAAGGTTTTGCGGTGCTGCAAAAGTGATCCGCTCCTCGCATTGTTTTCTGGGTAGCCAGAACACCAAAGGAGAGAAAGGAGGTTGCAAAGGAAGGTTTCACACCGGCGCGACTTCTCGAAAGCCGTTTGAATGACTTCACACACACGAGAGCGACCGCTACATAATGGATGACGCACAACGGTAGTCCCAAACTACCAGCTTTGCCAATAGTGACGTCTGCCAAACATCAAACCAGCACAGGATTTTCGAATTGCTAGGTGCGGTGCATCCTGATTTCTATCTAATTGACATACATGTTGCCATCCTGTTAGAATGCATCGCCTTATGCAAGACAAGACTAGATGCACTTCCTGCTCAGATGAGAACAGCTGTCTCGCCGGTAGATTGTTTGTTGGGGGAGTCCAAAATCGATGTCATGAGCATTTTTCTACCTGCCACTCTGGTAACAATGACGGGGAATTCCAAATGCGCACTAAGAGCCAGATGGGCTTTTTCTTTGGAACATGACATGCAAAGTGAACACAAGCATGCAGGTAGCCATTGGCTGTCCTCAAAGTCAACAAAATGTCACATGCAAAATGCGGTATCTTACATCCTTGAGTGTCACTCAAACAAACAAATGTAAAAAAAACAACAACAACAACAAAAAAAAAAAACAAATAACGCTCATTTTGTTGCTAAGCACTTTGGACATTTGAAATCCGCACAAGATTTGAAGTCTGTGTTGGCAACACCGCAAGTGTCAGGGCATTTCTCTTCTACGATGACCCGCTGCAACTCATCAACAGGCAAATTCACGCGCACAAACGCCCACGCACGCTTCCCGCACTTGCACTGGCTCATTTGTCAGTTGCCGCTATCATCTTCGGCATGACACCTGCCGTTCGGCAAACAATTATAAACTCATCAAGCAAGCGGATCCTGCTGGTGTCGGACCGCTAATATGACGGACAGATGGTCATCATGTCGACAGGTTGGAGATAAGAACGCGAGTCAAGAAATGGAATGACTCGCCCGTTGGCCGTCCCGCACTCAGCCATCGGACCACTTTGAGAGTTTTCAAAACTAATTCATCCAGTCTTCCGTCCAACGATGTTTTCAGAGCAGTGTGATTAGTTAGGATTCAGCTGTTCATACTAGTTAGGTCAGCTTTGCGGATGCCAAGTTTGCTGCAGTTGCAATAACGGCAATTACAGCCACCTAGCGTCCAACTATTCCTGTGGAAGCCACTTCCGTCCGTCTATTAGAGCCGAGATCACAACTGGGGGAAATGTGCTAATACTTGACTGGCAAGGTCTGATGACAACTGATGAATGGCTCTGCAAATTGCACAATTTCCGATACAGCGTTTCGTACCCCAACTCATTACGGGCCCATTTTTCAACGAAGCTTGGAACTGATTTTCCAAAAACATACAAAAATCACCCCGCATCAACATTTGCAAAACAGATGTCTTCTTCGGGGAATAGTGCTCAAATCTTCCCCGCCCTCCCGATGAGGCATCCAAACGGCGGGAAAACGTGACACGGCACGTCCGACGGCAAGCTTCCACGCATCTCGCGGCACACAGGCCCCAAGTGGAAAGCGGTGGCGTTCAATCGCGTAGCGCGGATCCGACTGTTTGCCAGAGCGGGGGCCCAACCCGCCTTTTTACTGCCCTGTTTGAAGAATCGGCTACAAGTCAAACAAACAGCACAAGGAAAGAGCTTGGAACGGGGGCTAATAAGTATTTTCACGAAGCAAAGAGCTCTTCCTGCAAATATCAACACGGCACCTCGGCCGCCTTTTCCCTCCTCATCGTGATCCCAGTCGGATAAGGACAGCAGCGGAATCGGTGCGCGGCGGCGTTGAAAAAGCGGGCCGACCTTCCGTCCCGGCCTGAAGCCGCTTGTCCCGGCTGACTACGCCCCGGATCGGTCGCCAGTCCCTCACGCACAAACGTCCGCGCTGGCCGCCGCCGAGCAGCTCCGCGCACTCGCCGGGCAGCCGAGTGCGCTGCAGGGACCTTGTTTGATTTCGACTCTTTCAAATAACATGATCTCAAATGAGCCAGACACCGTGTCTGTTTTTCAGCTCGCATGAGTTGATTAGGCACATGCTGCTGGCATGAGGCGGCGGCGGCGGCACACATCTTGAATGCACCTGAGGCCCGATAGACGTAGACAGGCTCAGTGGTCCAGATACAAAACGCAAGCGCCACCCGCCTGAACATAAACACGGCTCGGCGCGGCTCTGCTTGAGGGCCCGTTTATTTATGGACGCGTCTGGGTCTCGGACGCAAGATAGAGAGGCGGACGATAGACAAAAGCCAATGGCGCTCATCCAGTGGACTTCCAGAATGATCTAACAGTGCGACGGTGGACAATGTCCACCTACCGCGCCGTTCTTATCTGCGCTCCTGTCCAATGTACAAACGATCAAGGGAAACTTTTGCCAACGGAAACAAGTAGGCCGTTTGCGGAGCTAATTGAAGTGGCGGCGGTGACGTCAACGGCAACGGCGCCGCAAAGCAGTTCGATGCTGCCAGCGGCGGCAAAAGTCAAGCGGGGGTGTGAGAATTCTAAGAATTCTCACCATTTGTTTACGGCTAACAAAGAAACTTGTAGGTTTTATCAAAGTACGAGCTTTCATCTTTGGCGCGCTCTCCTCAGCTGTATCAGCCCAATCTCGATTTTTTTTTTTTTTTTTTACAATAGCAGTTTTACAGCTTAATGACCACAGAAAGCCAGACATGCTCAGGTGTTTTTATGGCGTTCGTAGCTCCTTTGTAACGGGGCCAAATGTCGCCGCTTTACTGTACCGAGAAGAAGGCGGGCATTGGCTCGGCTTTCGTAACTCTTGCAGGATGCGACACGTTGCCTGAGAACGCCCTCAAAAACTCAAGGACACTTGACAAGATTGCAGCTACGGAAAACCCATTTTGAAAAAACGCCCTTCAATTGTCATTTGTTTGCAATATTTTGAGAGCGAGAGCAGAATAGTATTTCCCAGTGGAGTTGTTGTTTGCGCTTAGCTGACGTCCTCTGTCGCTTCTTGAATTACCTTGATTCTGAATCAGTCAGCCTTCCGCTGGTGTGGCCAAACTGAGTCCTCCATTTTGTCTCCATTGACAGAACTCCAAACAATTACAACAAGTCATCCATTTCTATGCTCAACTCCCATTTCAAATCACAACCTAAGTCGGGTGTTGACAACAAGTCGAGGGCTTTGCCACTAGTCAAAGTCATAATGTGCCCGAGAGCTAACTTGCTAAGTAATCTTCAACCACAAATCTTGCAAGATACTTTTTGTAGCATTTTGAACACAAAGTACATAATACACTATAATTACCAGCTTTTCTGCCGGGAGGACGCTCTAAATGAGCATCAATCAAAATGGAGCTTGTTTGTGGCAAAAGATGGCATTTTGAGCGCATCCTGACTACAAGGCTCCCAACCCGTTTCTTGAGTGCAAAATAGCCGCCTTCAAATGACATGCGTATTCTTTAACCATACTTTGGTGATATCACTTTAGAAACCTTGTAACCTCTTGCAGGGCAATAAAACTGAAGGGGAGGTGATTAGCACGGTGGCCTGACACAGCGCGTTCACGTAGACACACACGCACGCAGAGTATAAACATTACACGATTGCAACAGGCATAAGAGCGGCTCCAGCTAATTAAGACCACGCTGCCTTTCAATGCCTGTTTATATGCGGCTTCAAAATGGAAGCTACCCCTGGGGCTCCTTCCAGCACGACTCCAAGAGCAGACACGAACAACCCAGGGAAAGGAAAGAGGAAGCTGGCACTAAAAATACAGTAGGGCGCAATGATAAATATCAACGACATTAAATAAGTCAGGCAAAAACA